>NW_024962253.1:2575765-2663692 GCF_019238085.1 Lagopus leucura
GAAAAGAAAAGAAAAGAAAAGAAAAGAAAAGAAAAGAAAAGAAAAGAAAAGAAAAGAAAAGAAAAGAAAAGAAAAGAAAAGAAAAGAAAAGAAAAGAAAAGAAAAGAAAAGAAAAGAAAAGAAAAGAAAAGAAAAGAAAAGAAAAGAAAAGAAAAGAAAAGAAAAGAAAAGAAAAGAAAAGAAAAGAAAAGAAAAGAAAAGAAAAGAAAAGAAAAGACCAATCTTTTGGGGTAAATAGTTTGTGGAACTATCTTTACCTTGCTCTTTACAAACATATTATACACATTTACTACATACTATACCTTTCTTGCTTATTAAAAAGTCCTTTTATTTAGGACTTACCCAAAGTAAATCCTGATTTCTTAGAAATAATTAGAAGTCTCATCCTAGAAACCTTCAGTTGGAGTCAAGTACAGCTTAGTGTTTACAACAGACCTCAAAAGTAAACTTAAGAAGGCCAGTTCATGTTAGACAATTTTTATGCAATCCTGCATAATTTTCGTGTTTCGTATTTTAGGAAGACAAGAAAATTTCTTGCCACTCTCACTGTCTAAGCACCAAAATACTTGATCTATCCTTAATATTGCTATGCTTAATGCACATCAGATTGAAGCACATCTTTTACATGCTGTTTTTCCTAGGGTGCTCCTTTCAATGTACCTACACATTGGATTTCACAGTGAAAGTCATATTGTTAAAGTTGTTCTTTCATGTCTATTTCCCTATAGGAAAAAAACAAAAACAAAAACATCAAAGCAATTTTCCCCATTGGAAGTTTTGATTGTGTACAGAAACACTTATTTCACACACACACATACACATTAAAAAAAAAAAAAAAAGAAAGAGAACTCTCAACTAACTGCATTTAGCAGCTCATTTGCCATCAGCCATCTGGGCTGGATGTGAATCTGATTTCTCAGTGAAAAACTTTGCGTTCCATTTCAAATCTTAGCACCATCCAGCCCTATGAAACTGCCTGGTTTTGTGAATATTTCTGAATACACCTCTTAAGGGAAGATAGGGTGAAGGCTATGCATTATTCCAGTCACCTACTTATATGGGTGATAATAACTGAGTAAGTGTAGTGTTTTAGAATTATATCTCTCAATTCGAGCAAAAAGTCCAATTGACCAATTATCGATAGTGATGGATTTGCTCCTAGGTTTTTCTAATTTTAACTCTATTTCTCTCAAACATGCCAAATTTTCCAGAAATATGTCAATCAGCTGAAAGTTGTCATGTTTGTATTGTGTCTTTCCAGCTGTTCATTTGCTAGCAGTGGACAGCTTTTTGGGCAAGTATATAAACATCTGGAAACTCCCGGCTGGCAATTAACTCTCAACCTTTTGAACTGCACTCTCCTGGAAACATAAGGATGTATCAAGTGTTCTCCTGGGAAACAGAGTTGTTAAAGGGAATGGGAGAAACAAAAACAGGAGCTCAAAATGAAAATAAATAAATAAATAAAAATTCTAGCTTAATTTTACCTCCAGGGAATTCAATAACATAAATAATAATTGCATCGAGTACAGATGGATAATGATCACACAGCAACTTCAGCCCCACAGTAAGTCTTATGAAGATTCTATGCAAGCCTGGGAGGCAAAACAGTTGGGGGATGCATACTGAGCTCAACAGCCTAATTCTGGAAATCAAGAATCTTTCACCCCACCAGTACTCAGTTCATCCTGGGACAAACTAAAGCACATTGTTTTCACTTGACATCTTAGTACTTATCACTTCAGTTAATTGGTTAGCCCTCTGTTGCTTTAAATCAGATAATAAAGTAAGAAGAACGGCTCACCTAACATAGCTTCTGCTATTTAAGACAAGTAGTTCTAAGGTTTACTGTTAATAAGAAATTTATTTTACCTTACATTCAAGAGGAATAAACTTCTGGAGAGGACAATCCTTTGCACTGATTGTAAGGCCCCAGAACAACTTCATAAGGCATACACTTTTATCTTCAATATTGCATGTTCATAGAAACAAAACCCACCTACAACCTCTATCCTCCCAGTTACCCCAACCACATGCACTGTCCATATCTGAATTAATTCTTGTTATGTACAATGGGAGATGATGATACATACTGAGGAACTCTTAATAACTGTCATTAAGGTTCCCTCTTCCTCCCTGCTTTTTTTTTTCTTTACTTTGGCAGACAGCCACAAGTATCTTGGCAAATTGTTTAGGCCAAAGAATCAAGCACTTAGTGACTTATGACCCTTTCTTTGCCTGTTTTGATGATATTTTATTATATCATTAGAATTACATAACCTCAAACAAAACTTATCTGTACCTTCACCACATATATCTAGATCCAGAAGAATTTTCTAAGTTCTGGACTACAACCATGATCACTTCCAAGTATTTGCTGTATGTCTGAACAAGTCATTAAAGTCCCACACAAATCCACTGATAAAAGGCACCTCAGTAGGATTTGGAACCAGTCCTTAATCTTTCTGAATGTACCATGGGTTTACTCTTCGGTATTATGAGACAAATTAAAAAAATTAGATGCTTTGAGACTTTTGGATGAAAGCCTAAAGCTAAGGTGGATTCTGAGCACAGGGGTGTAAATCCAGACAAGGTGAGAGCTTGCTTATCAGAACAATGCAATTACGCCAGCATAAAATTAGGTACATGATTTGGCATATAATCTACAGCATCTCTCAAAAGAGCCTTTGGCTCAGACCAGGACCTCAGCTAAATCAATCTAGAACATTTAGGACAGACTTAGAGATGGCTGGCTCAAGCAAATTAAGCTAGTGTTTGAATCACAAATATTATGATTCACTAAGACAGTTACTACAGTTCATCTGACAGATGATTACTTCTGGAAACTACAGTCCTGCATCTGATACCTGCAAGTTTAAGTAAAATGAGAGACCCTATCCAAGACAACCATCTTCATGATTTCGGTTGAAATGGTATTCTTTGACAGTAAGACACATTTTCTAAACCTGCCTTCCCATTTTGTTTTGTTAGGCTCCTGTATAGCACCTGAACTGGTAAATTAGATACCACTGTGTTAACAGCTACTCAATAAATAATAATAATAATAATAATAATAATAATAATAATGAATTTATATAGTATTTACCAACTGTGTAACTCTTGTTCTCCATCACCTTTAATGCACCTAATTCCTCAGACTCTAAGGCAGAGAAGCCAAGGGCCTATCTCCAGTAGTCCACTATCAACATTAAGAGCTTCAATTTCAATTCAAGAGCAACAATACAGGATTTTGTGCTAGTGATACTTTTCTACCTCTGCATCTTAATTATGCTTAAGATATTTAGATCTAGATGTGTACAAGAAGTCTGTGATGGATCACAGGGATCTGTCCCCTATCTTCCAAGCCTTAAGGCATTGTCAAAGATAGTTCTTTCTCCAAAAATAAACAGTGCCTTTCTTCAAGAGTAAAAGATCTGAAAGAAAGATTGTAACACTTACAAAAACTCCTGCTTCAAAATCAACATCTCAGATTACGTCTCCCAGCTAGGATTTCAAAGTGAAAAAGAAATCTTTTTCCTCTATCCCAGCCCTACATGTCTGGTTTTAAAACAGTTCTCATTTGCTCTGTCTACAGTGAACTGCCCAAGGTTTAATCACTTGAGGGTTTAAGAGATTGAGCTGAATTTTCTTGAGGGGGACACAATCAATAGAGACTTTTGGAACTAGAAATGTTTTATCTGATTTCTTCCTCTGTTTCTCTCAGTGATTAACTACCTTCTGATGAAAGTTAACATCTTTGCTGGTAAAGAACATTCACTTGGCTAGAACTTTCTTTTTCTCTCTTGCTGCACAAACGCTGAACACTGGAAAAAGATAGGAATAAAAAATTTTTCCCAGATATCAGCTTCCCTGCCAATTATATTGGAGTGCAGATTAACATCTGAAATGCCCTACTACGTGGAATGCTAATTCACTTTTTAATCATATGTTATATTCCATTAACTATTATGATGCTGTCATTTTCCAACTGTAGGTAATTTGATAGGGGTCTATATACAGACCACACAAAATGCACACCCATAAACCAATATTAAAAATAAACAAATCAAGCCAAACGTGGAAATGCAGAAGTTAACCACATTTATAGAAAATTAGCGTGCTTTAAGTACATTTATACTTCAAAATGAGACATGGATATGCACAATTCAAGTCAGAGTCTTTCCTCAGACTGAGCAGTGCTTAATTACATTTAGAAATGTACAAGCAGACAGCAGAGAGGCTTGAATAACTGCTAGTACACATAAACATTTAAAAAAATACAGATAGTTTCCATCCTGATCTTCAAGAATAAATTTTCTTATGGAGAAAACAAGTTTAAAAAGTTTATCTTAGGAAGTTTCAATGAAACATGACCATGAATAATTTCTTAGGCCCATGAAACAATTTCTAATTACAGTCTAGAGAGAGAAACTTAATCCAGGGCAGTTAGTAGCCCAAACTTCAAAGCAAATCAGGTAAGCAGAGTCTTGAACATCTACACATCAGAACAGTCAGTGCCTTTTCACTGGTGGACTCTTGAAAGTGCATCTCCATTTCTTTGTAGGTAACTTCACAGGCATCCTACTTCCATTCTACAGGAAACTTTTGGGTTTTTTTTAACATCTTGGTTGGTTGGTTGTTTTTTGTTCCCTAGGATTAAGGAATATCAGGTTCTGATCCACACAAGGTAAGTTTTAAATAGAGCCTTGAGAGTTCTCCACAGGTTGCACTGAACCATCTTCTGCTGACAAATGTAATCAAGACAAGAGATGGAATGAACCATTGATTTGACATAGCATATACCAAATTTTATTTGCCCACACCTGCCAATATTCACTGCTCAAGTGCCTGCAAGTCTAGCCCATCCAGAACATTTTACTTTCCAGAACATATAATGTCTAATATTCATATATACAGCAAGTCACCCTTCAGAGAAAGAGACTACCCTTCAGAGAAAGAGGAACATAAATTACTGGTTAAAGGAGTTGTCTTTGAAAAAGACTTCAGGTGTACATCATCAGGCCTGGAAATACCTGATGTCATTAAATTCCATAGACAGTGTATTTTTAAGATGACCAGCCTCACTTCAGCTACTTGTTTCTTGCCTAATAACTGTGCACTCCATGTAAGAAGGAGACATGTACCCTTGCCTTCCTCATCAAGAAATTAGGCTTTTCATCATAAAGCATAGGAAGGCCGATTTCAAAGCAAAACTCAAGATCAGATGCCTGTCTAGACCAAGGAACAGTGTTTCTGGTATTTCAGAACAGATAATGACAAAACAGTCATAGCAGCTCTAGAGATCACTTAGATGAGGATAAGTATGTCTCAATTTCTACTCGGTATGAGAACATCATGTTTAAGTTAAAATCCTGATTTCCTCTAAGCTTGACTAACTTCAGCCTACTTACCTCTTCAAATTAATATCACTGTGTTATTTATATATAGCCTCAGAAAAAAAGTTAATAAAGCAGCTTAATATGAATTTTTCAAGATTTTGTTTCCAATTTAGTGATAAAAAAGAAATTTTAGACTTTTTTAATTGATTCACCTGTGAAAGTTATAAATATCTTAATCCCATTGCTGAAATGCTGCAATTTAGACAGTTATGAGTTAAATCTCCTAAGAATATTTGCATTAATTAGATGCTGTGTCTGCTGTTCTGGGTCCTACCTTTTGAGCTTTTTCTATTGTTAACAGTATTTGAATAACAATGGATTTTATGAAAGACCTACATGCTTCAGAAACTTTTCTCTTTTTCTTCAGTGGATCCACTTCTTTTGGATAAAGTTATCCCAAAATTCTTAAATAATCTCTACATGTTATGTTAAACAGTATTCACCCTGAATGCCCCAAATCTCAGTAAAATAAGACTAAAGAAACACTACCTCTAAGTCAAACCGTTCTGCCACTTCCTCTAGGCCTTTGTCCTTCTACAACCACATAGGGATAGTATCTTATTTGCTTACATGTTTAAATTTCTCATTTCCTATCACAAATGTGAGAAAGAAAAGTTCCTTGGAAAAATAGCTGCTTGTGTGCTAAATGTGTCTGTACTTAAACAACATAAGAATTGGTATTTTCACCCATAAAATGACAGGTCCAAGCAGTGAATATTTTGTGGACAGAACCACCAAATAAAAAGCTATTTAAGCTTGTATCTCAGGAAAATGTCTTGTTCTAGATTCAAACCTATATGTTCTCCACACAGTGTCATATTCTTTCTTCTCTGAGTCAGGGCTTATAATATCTGACACTTCCAGCTCAAGATGGAAAACAAAAGTCAATGCAACAACTGCAAGGAAGAGCACTTCTAGCCATTCAGAAGGAAAACATTATCTCTAAAGTTATTGTTTTACCAAGTTTGACATACTATGTTTTTTCCAATTCCAAAAGTTCTTATTCAAAGCTAAATCTTTAAAACCCTTGAAAATCAATCTAAATACCTTTCTGTTACTTACAAACATTTTTTTTTTTCCATACCCCTGCATTCAGGAGATCTAAATGGGACAATACTGGAATCTACTGCTAAGTTCCACAGGGTTTTGTTTGGCTTGAACTCAGGAAAATGCATCGTAAGACATCTTAATTAGAACTTATGGATATGGCAGATCAAATCCAGATGCAGAAATTACGTTTTTTATTCCAACAGATACAGAAATGAAAATCTTTGAGCAACAGCTGCTCCCTAAAGAGCATCATCTTGAGACTGTTAGCCTCCAGAACAGAGTCCCAACATGAGTCAGAGAAAACTCAACAATACTAGTTAATTTTTTAAGATTTTTAGGGTCCAATTTCAGCTGCTAGAGGGACTAACATCCAGACTTCCCTAACCATTTTCCATGTGTCTTGATTTTGAATAGATTCTTCTATCCACTGAATGATGTTAGATACAAATAAATGCTGTCTTTTCTACTTCCTTCTTCTTATACTTCTTTCACATTCGTCATTGTTCACTTAATTATATCCAGGGTAGTATTATAAAATAGGGTGAAATTCTTCTGCATGTGGTCAGAGATGAAGTTATCTTCTTGAACAGGTGACCTCTATCTGCTTAAGGCCAAGAATCACACACTGTGTGTCAAAAACCAAGATGGAAACAAGGTGTTGTGGCAGTATGACAGGAGAAAGAGTGCACTGATTTCTCCAAGAGTTTATCTCTGTTACAGCACAAAGCAAGAAAGAGATTCCAAGATTGAAGACCTTTGCATGTCTTTGGGCAAAAAGCTTCAATCTAAATTGAGCCATCAATGTGTTATACAATTTCTCTTTAAGAAACACGTCAAAATTATTTGACAATAAGACAAGAATTATAAAGGCTAGAAGATTTAACTGCATGTTCAAAGCTGCACAAATAATTAATAGCAAAGGTCATCCTTTAACCAAAACCTTCCACGACACAGCTTAGAGCTATGAACACATATCAGTCGACTTTTCTTAAATCTGGAAGAAGTCTTCCATAGACTTGCAGACATGAATGATCCTAGGAGATTCCTTCAAGAAAGGAAACTAGTATCTATTTTCCTGTGCATCTAGGTACACATTCCTGTCCAGTGTTGTAGAATTTAGTTCCTTGGCAGGAAAATAAAAAAAAAAAAATCCACCTGTGAATTTCAGTCTAAAACTTCAAATTTTTACAAGAGGTAAAAGGATAAAATCTTCACAGTGCAAAGAAAGACAGTGAAATTAATTGCAAGACTTGTATAATTTACAAAGTTTCAATGCACCAGGTGTAAAAGGGCTCTTGTCAGTGTGAAGAACAATTTCCTAGTGAATAGAAAACACAGGGTACAAGCTGTGCAATCTTTACTGCAGAAAGATTTTGACAACTTCATTTTCATTGATAGACAAATATTAGCGACCAATGAGCATACAGCAGATTGCTTCAATAAAGCATGTGAATTCATTTCCAAAGTAAAGATTTCTTCTAAAAAGTGGAGATTGCAAAGGATGCTGAGTACCTTAGTAATGTGCCTGGTGATCTCAATCCCCGTTAAGGAGTATTAGCCATGACTAACATCTTGTATGATTCAGCTCTTTAAATACAGCTAGTGAATAGCCACAGAGGCTAACATAAAAGATGTTCAACAGGAGGCATGAAGCTGAAAGGAAATAACGTCACTTTTAGGTGATGGTGGGCAACATTTTGTGAATAGTTCTGCCTCCATTTCTTTGTGCGTGTCATTTCCAGATCAAAGATACCTGTTTCCTTTAGTGTCAATAGAAAATTCCCGTCTGAAATGATCCTGTCAGCTACAATCACCTGGGAGTGCTGAGAAGGACATGGAAGAAAAAAAAAAAAAAAAAAGAAAAAAAAAAAAAAAAAAGAAAGAAAGAAGGAAATCAGAGATGAGTAATAAAAATTCTTAATGGGTTGGGAGGATTGACATATGAAGAAATATTAAGAGAACTAAGTGTATATAACTCGGCTAAATGATTACTCAGGAAGAGAGATGATATACCTATGAGGCTTGAAGGTGTAAATGCAAAGTGTAGAAAATTTTTCAGGGTGATATTAGATAATAATAACTAGCTCTACAGACATGAAATTTGACAACAGAGCATTTAGGCTGAGCATTGGGAATGATTCCCGTTTATGAGGTATCTGTTTCCTCTGCCCAGCTCCCCAGAAGTTTTGTACCTTGTTGATCTCTATCAAGAACATTTTATTTATGTTTATAGTATGTATTTAGTTCATGACCACATTATGAGAAATTTCCCAGAATCTGAAATTGTAGGGAGAATAGTGGAATAATCCCTCAAACATTGCTGGGGTGTAAGTTTTAGGGAATGGGAGTAACAGATGGCCTTCAAGTCATTATTCTGCAAGAGAGTTCAATAAGCTTCTTCTTTCCCTGTCCTGCTCTATGACATAAGGGGAGATAAATTCTTGAAACACTAGAACAAAATAATGACCACGGATTCTTACAGGATTTAGCACAATGACAAGTTATCAATTTAAAGCTTGTGAGCCTACCAAGTATAAAAGTAAACACTAACAGTCTCTCCAAGTCATCAGAGAAAACCTGTCCTTCAGGGAACTTTTATTACTCAAGTCACCTGAAACAATAAAACCATAAAAGAGCCAAAGCATTCTGGGCCTTCACTTTCTCTTTTTTGATCCTAATCTAACCAGCCCTCTAGTCCAAAAGAAAAAAAAAAAACAAAAACAACAACAACAAAAAAACATGCTTTTAAGAAATCAGTTTCTGTGTAAACAAGTCAGAACATCAATTGGCTGGCATGGAAAACTGTCTTGAACTGCAATTCATGGATTTCTAGGCTATACAATTGCCTACACTAAATGGGGCAAGGTGGCAGTCCAGATATCCATCAGTTTTTTTTTTTTTTTTGGTGAGTTGTGTGTTTATAGATTAAATTCAAGGAAATAAGAACAAATTATAAAAAGACAATTATAATTCTACTAATGGTTTTTGTTATGTTTCTTTAAGGTTTAACCTGGCATCTTTCTTGATGCTTATTTCTCCACTGACTCAGTATAAGGGAGAGGAGATCTAAAACAAATACAGACACAAAGGCATGCTTGACAGTTCCTAATGGGAAAATATTCAGGATTGTAGAGCACTTTCCTAAAGACAGGGAAGTGGAAGTCATTTTGCCCAATACATGGGAAGCTAGGCAAAAAAAAAAACTCTCAAAGATAACTTCTGAACACAGTGGCCTCACAAAACTTCTCTCTATTGCACATCTGTGAATCACTGGCTAGTGAATGCCCAGAAACACACAAACAAACAACATGTTAATGATGTAGTTTCACTTCATTATTCTTTTTTTCATCAGGACATCTAAAAATAGTGAGGCAGCTGCTGAGCATCTCCGGGAGGTTGAACATACTGGTGAATCCCTGCTGATGTCAGAGAGTAGAAGTTTAAAGAGTTAAAAAAATTGATTTGTCTTCTAAAGGGGTGCAAGAATGATGGCTCTAGGTCAGACAATGTCCACCTCATCCAACATCCTGTCTCCAACAGAGGCACTCAATATAAGAAGAGAATACAAATAATGCCTGCCTTGGGTACTCTCACAGTCTCCAGTCTTGTGGCTCAAGAATTTCTAGGCTAAAATTGTCTGTATATATATATAAACAAACAAACACTTGATAAAAAAAAAAAAACAAAAAAAACTGAATTTCTTTTTTTCACATTAGTTTATTGCATTTTACAACTTCAGTTGTTATTTTTACTGTGAACAGACTTAAGGTTTTACATTGTAAACTACTACATAAGAACCATACAAGAACCATAAGAGACTGCTTCCTGGGTCACCTGTAATCACACTGCACCAGTCTAAAATGTGAACCACAAAGCTCCAGCTTTCAAAGTGTGACCCAGTAGGATCTCAGCATCTCACCTATCTAGGAATTTTTCGTGATCCAAGCAGGTAAGCATGCAGAACCATTTACTTCTATTGTTTGTTCTGTTACAGTTGTTTGAATTTTCATGTTTACAGCAAATCAACATTATTTCACATGGACCTACTTCATCACAGGATTATTTCACTATTTCTAGTTCTGCTGATAAACCACTTTTTTCCTGATCATATATTAAAGAATATTCTCAGAAATATGAAATAATAATCCTCCAACTGAAATAAAAAAATAAATAAAAAAGATTATATTCAACACCCTATCACTGCACCAATCTCTGCATAGTCCTCACATGAAAGAGTGAAAGTACAAGATTTTACATGATTTTGAATACAAATCAGAAGTTGAGAAATATTAGGATTTAAATTGTCTGTATAGCAAAATTGCATGAATGTACAAATGCATTATAGGAGTTGTCAGTTATATGATTACACACTTTTTCCATTTTCTGTACTCTAGCTTCTGTCACCAGACTGTCTTTGTTCTATACTTGTACAAATCCTAGCAGATCAGCATCCTCCAGATAAATGCATGCAGACACTTTCTCCAGCAGCTATTCAGTGTCTGAATCAAAACATGTGATATGATCGCCGTAGGATTTAATTGCAACAGATTAGGTTTATTAACATATGTAGAATGTTATTTTATATGATAGCTAAGATGAAGGCAAGATTCCTTAATTTTGGAAGAGGCAAAAGAGTGAAAAGTAGAAATCTCATTATATTTATTACTACAATAGTCTCAAGATCTCTCTTCTCACCCTCTCAACCACTGACATTCTTGTTCCTACCACACTGCGCTCTTTCAGCGTTTTCTATTTTCCTTTAGTCTCTCTTCAAGAAGATTTCAGTGATTCTCAAGTATACATTCTGTAAGATTTTCCTATCTAAAGATGGTCAGGACACATTTTATACACTGGCTTCAGATTGGAACATCTTAACTATTTTAACAGCTAAATGGACAAAATGCAACATATTCAGTCGGTGCAATATGAATAAGTTGCTTGGACATCTGTTCATAAGATGCAGCGCTGTAATGTCACGTGACTTTTGATGATTTGTATGCTTAGGTCTATCTAGCTCAAAAGGGTTCTTCAGTGACAATCCACTGATGCACTGGGTTTGGGTCTGACCTTTATAAATGACAATTGTGATATTTTAGCCTCTTGTCTTTGCCCTCTATGGAATACAACCAGGTATCCACAAAGTCTCCCATTTACTCTGTATTACCATGTCTAAGACTTTCTCAGCTCTTGAATGAATGCCCTGCAGCCATATCTCCACCCCTTTGACTTCGGGTCCTTACAGAACTCATGAAACCTGGTCTCCCCAGAAGAACTGCACTTGTAAAGTGCTTATGAGCGTCTCAGATCCTACACTAGGAAGGGCTACATACTGTCAATCTTTCCCTTCACATGTAGTTTTGCAATGTAAGACAGGTTGTGAATGACAGAAAGTCAGAACAACTTGCAGATACATTTTCCTGATGCTGACCAAAATCAGAACAATCCATGTAGGTCTCTGCAAGTTCATAGACTGTCAGGAAAGCCAGTGGTTATCCAGTGAGCACTACATGCTAGGACACATCATGACACTTAGAAGTGCACATTCAAGGATGTAGCTATTGCAGAGTGTAAAGAGCTGAACATTCTCTCTTTCATGAGCGAAACAGGAGAGGACAGAGCAGATTCTTCTCACTTTGCTGCAGTTAAAAACCAAAGCCAATCCAGTCAATAACAGGAAAAAGAGTACCAGTGTCATCAGCATTGCTAGGGAGGCCTCGGCACAAATAGGGGACTGAGGTACTATTCTGTGATTCAAAAGATGGAATTCAAAACCTGGAGCCAGAGAGGTATTATTAAGTTTGTATTCTATGCAATATCTATGTGCTTGTTCTGTCAGGATAGCAAAATGAAAAAAGCTTTGCATGGATTCAATTGCTAGCTAGGTCATTACAGTAAATATCAGAGGGAAAAAATGGGTATTTAAACTGTAGGACAATGTCTCACAAGGACAAATGAGTACAAATTGACCATGAATAAGTTTGATTTGTGAATCAGAAAAAGGTTTCTAGTCATCAGAAAAGTGTCTTCCAGCAAGAATAGTGAGCACAAGCAAGCTAATTAGTTTAAAGATTAGGCTTGATCAACTTATGAAAGGCATTATATGATCTGTTTTTCTACAGTAGTAGGAAACTGAGTCTTATGATCCAGGAGTCATGTCGTTCCTCCCTGCACTGTCTTGGGTTCCAAGCTGCATGATTTCAACCAAAATTTTCAGCTGCAGTGAAGTGTTATAACAGGAGTAATGTAAAACCACTCTGTTCTAAAACAGAACTTACTGCAGTTTTCCTAGAAGTACAACTGGTATTAAAAGTAAACATTTCCAACTAGACTGGAGATGCAAGATTAAAAAGACTGGGGGTGATAGGGGAGGTTATACCTAGAAAGAAATTATAAAATGAAAAGCTTTGAAATCTTACCAGATTTAAAGTAGATTAAGAAACATAAGTTTACTTAAAAAGGAAATTTTGGCAAAGTAATCGATTAGTTTGAAAAACAGTCATAAAAGTCAATCAATTCATAGAAGACTTCAGAAATAAAAATCTCTATTTTGGAATCACAATGCATTGCCCCATTCTGAATCCTAAAGAATAATAAGACTTGCAGGTGGAGGAGACAGAATAGAGTCATTCCTCATTTTCAACAAACAACTTATGCTTTATTTCTGCATAATTAAGCTGCCTGAGTATTACCCTAACAGTGGTTTTGATATCCATTTATCCATTATTTTTTCTTAAGCTAACTGATAAAGTTCCCAGGGAAGATCAGTCAAGATATGGAAAGTAGCCTAACAATGCAAGAAATAGTATCTTCTGATAAGTTCTTCTGGACTCCTCTTAAAAGATCTTGAGTGTGTCCTAGATTTGCCAAAGAATTCTCAAGGGACTTGCTTGACCACTCCAGTATTAAAGTGCCTCCTAAAATACATCATTTATGATTGTCAAGATCAAAGGAATAGACCACTTCTAACCTTCGCATTTCTGTTATTAGCAGAAGAAAACTGGGCTGTACACTATTCAGGGCATCAGATCTCATCTCATCCTTCATGTAAAATACCTGTTCTATAGGCAGGAACTATATAGTTGACATATATAATCCATTAAACATCTAAATTTGGGATTCTAGTCATGTTGAAAGAAATTGTGATTTCTCTTCCAAACCAATGCTAAAGAAAAGGGAGCAATCACTATCCCTATTTTACAGTTGTTGAGGAAAACAAACAAAACAGGAAAACTTATTAATCTTCTCATCTATGCACATGAAGAGCTTTACAGATAAGGGTTGTTCATCCTAGATTCTGAGTCAGTATCTTTCCTCTTTCAGTTTATCACAGTTTATCCATAGTATGCTTCTCTTGATTAATCCATAAAGAGATTTGGGATCTTTTCTGGAATGGAAGACGTTCCACAGCTACAGCTACAAACTGTTTTAGCAACCCATCACTCTACTGCTCTCCTGGGCACCTGCAGAATGCAGTGCTTGGTGTTCTCACTCTTCTCTTCAGAAACACAGTAGACTAGAGATCAGATACTTTAAAAAGAAAAATCCATAAGAGTAGCTTCAGAAACTTAACTTTTCCAAAACTGTCAGGAATAGAAGTTTTGAGATCAAAGGAAAGACAGATGCTTTGGAGAAAAGTGCAGACAATGGGAAGGATGTAAAGTTTCTAGAACGATCAAGTTGCAGACACTGATGTCTTCCTATCTTGTCTCTCCTGCTTTAGTTTCACACACTGAGAAAAAATAAATGGGTTTTCTGTAGTAAAACCTGCCCTTCAGCACTCCTTCAGGATGTACAAGCAATCTTCATACAGCAGATCAACTTTCTTTCTGATTTCAGCAGTGAAACAGGTTACATTTCCAATTATCTAAATGGTTCTTGACTACTTAAATCCCTCCATGAATGGCAAACTGCTCTTCTTTTTCCATCTCCATTCACCAATGTCTTTCTCCCATTCTCCCCTACTTCTGCCTCACAATACTACTCTGAGAGTTCATTTAAAGATTAACATACTCTGCAATAAAGCCTCTCTCTCCAGTATCTTTTCAATAATAGACTATCTGGAGTCTTGGAAAGATGCTTAAATGTATATGTAATGATTCATTATTTTGTATCTTGAAAAGGTGAACAATGAATGTCAGAATTGTCTTTAAATTTTTCTAACTCACTTGGAAATCACTTTCTGAAATCACTCTGGAAGCCATACCAATATTTTATTCCTTTACTTATGCCCTTTTGAAAGCTGCCAAGCTATGTCTTTAAATTTTGGGCTTTCTTCCACTGATTTTGTGTGCACCAGCCATTTGTGACTCAATTCCCTTAGGCATGCAAAGGTCACAGAATAAAAACTTCTACTAATCCAGATAATTTCAGATTTTGTTACTTTTCTAGGGGGGTGAGGGGTAGAGGACAGAATGAGGAAAGGGGGTGAAAGTGCAAGGCCAAAGCAATAAAATTATTCCTGAAAACAAAGTTCCATTTCTGAAATTTGGAAGGAACCTTATACTGTACCAAGAGACTGGAATGAATCTATTTGTCCATATCAAAAGGCACAGATCAAGAAACTTGAAAGAAAGACTCAACTCACAGTGTGAGCTCTATTTCTGTCTACATCAGTGACATAGTACTGCATCTGTAAGTCCACTGCGGACAAACAATTCCCATTTTCAATTCTGAGCTTCATTTGCACTGAAATCTTAGTGTTATAATTGGAGCATCTGCGAAAACATTCAAATCACTGGATAAAGAATAAGTATAGTTCACACCTATTTCTAATCTTATGATTTTTGTGCTAGTGACATGAAGTATCAACAAATCAGAGACTCAGGTCACTGCACATCAGCATTTTATATTGTTGCTGTTATAGGGTTTTAAGCACCTGAGTTTACACATTTCAGAGGAATTTCAATTTAAGTCAGTGAAGATACAGTTCTCTCTGTCACTGGATCTACAGTTGTGCCTCAATGATACTTAGATCAGTATAAGTTTGATGACCATTTCCTACCCTTCTCACCCCTACCTTTCCATATAATTGCTTAGGGCTTTGACTCCTAAAGTTCATGGACATATTTGCTTAAGGACAGATTGCTTACAGCTCCCATCTGCTTTACAAAAGCAGATGTCAGGTTTTTGCAGGAAGGATTTGGCAGCTTCTTATCCGCTGCTTGGTGTTGATCAACCAGCATGGCTGCAGGTAACATTAAATAACAGAGAGAGCCCAGAAACAGTAGACTAGTCCCTAAACAACACAGGCAAATATGCCGTTTGAACACAAAGCCTTTATTCCCTTTCCCACAAAGCCTTTATTCCCTTTCCCTTCCCTCCATTCTTTCTTACATCAAGCACACCATGGGCTTGCATATGCCATGTGTCGATGACCAGCAGACTGAAACTTATTTCCAGCTTTCTTACGCAGTATCTTGAGACACTTGAGGAAAAGCTACAATTTAAAAATAAATAAATAAAAAGATAGATAAATAGATAAATAAATAAATAAATAACCCTCCTACTTCTGACAGAGAATATAGAGAAGAAACAGTGAATCTGGATTGCGAGTAATTGGCCTTGTTACAAAGTGAGGAGTGAGAACAAAACTAGGCTTTGGGCCTGCCCCTAAGTTTGGCTCTGGTGCTCTGTGGCTTTATTCCTATTACAGCAACAAATGTGCGAGTCTACAGTTTAGTAATAATATACTTCTTGACTGACCTTTCTAGGCAAGTTAATGACAGGAGAGAGTAATAAGGACATGCTTTTTAATCTAACATCAGTCAATAATAGTATACAACTAATAGACTTAGACATCATACATTCAATAATTGTTTTTACTTAAAGCCCTTACAGTTTGCCCACCGAGACACTGCATGTCAGCAGCAGTCACTGCCTATTGATAGGCACCAGTAAGATATTTATTCATACCTTTCTGGCTAGTTTACCTTCTCCTGGAGCATCCATCACTTGAGTATCTAAGCACCGAAATATAGATTCATTTATACGTGCACACATTTTGGCTCGGCTGCCACAGAAGCTGGGATCATTATATCTTTCTCCATAGAAAGCTAGCTTCCCTACAAGCACGCCCATTTATTTCACTTCATTGCCAGAGGAGCTTATTTATACCTTCTAATGCCTAGAAACTCCAAACAGAATTGGTACATAAGCAGCATATGCATACCTGGGGCCACATCCAGACAGCCTGAACACAAAGCTTTGTCTGTAATTATGTCATTTTTCAAAAGACTAACAATTCTGATGATGAAGACAGAGAATAAAGCACATGAAACTCAAGCAGGATGGAGTCAAGGAGGATATCAACATAGACCAGTGTCAAAGAACTGGGAAATCCCTATACAAGTATCTTTTATCCTACAAGAAACAAGATGACTCACTCAAATTCACCCACTAGAGAGCAACATCCTGATTATTTGTCACCTAGGTCTGCTCCATGGTACCCCTCAAATGCAGCAATGAGTTAAGCATCAGTCTCTTTTGAAAACAAAGAATAGATTGCTAGGGGTTTTGTTAAAATACATATATGCAATGACAATCAATTTTCTTTTCATGTGAGCATTATTCTTCCTTTTGATATGGGCAGGATTGTTACATCAATAGTTAGCTTTCTAGATAGTAGCTGCCCTAGGGTTAAATTGCTAAAAACACCCTTCTTGCATGTTATCCTTATTTCATTGGAAGGATTAGGTTCGTTTCATTTTATATGGTAAAGATGAATGACCCAGTCCACTGGCAAAGTCTAAATTGCAGTCCTTTGCTTGCCAAAGTCTTCCACCATTTACTCTTGTCACAAACAGCAGCCTGCAATCCATTTAGTTTCATTTACAGCAGATTAATTTCTTTCTGACCTTTTGCACTGCTGTCAAATAGACTGAGACAGACAAGAGCTTAGGAACAGCAAGTGCATTTCATGATGTCAATCACTGGACCTCAGGGATATTCTTAACTTCTCATGTGACAGATCAACACAAACGAAACCTTTCTCCTTCTTCTGGAAGAAGAGGGCTTATGACCACTCCAACTGTACAGCTGCTCAGCAAGCTATACTCAGCTCCCCAATAGCTAGCTGTAAATGGAGATGAAAGGCAAATATTTTACTTACTATAAACTTACTTTCAAATCTCACTCTACTCCTCATCCATCAATTAGATTTATTTTCTTTAGGTTAAGTTTTAAAGGCAAATTCCTTAGTGTAAGGGTCATACTGCTCAAATTGCTACTCCAGCAATTTTATTGCCTTGCTACTTTCTGCATACCATTACCCACTGTGCCTTACAGCATCATTATTTTGCTTTTAGGACTCCATCTCTAAGAAAAAAGAAGAAGATATAGACAGTCTGTGTAAGGAGAGCACTGGCTAAACTCTTCTACTGCCTGTCTTCTCCAATAGAAAGATCTTCCACCCATTCAACTCCATCACGAAGAAATTCTTCACCTGAATACCCATCCACAAGAGATTTTGTTCAGAAGAGAGGGAAGGTGACTATCTTTCCAATGCACAGGGATTGTCTGTGGTTAGAAATTTGGTACTACATTCATCTTCTTTTCAAAAGGAGAAAAAACTTCTCACGTCTAGTGTCAGAGCTCTCCTTGCTGGTTATCTGAGACAAAACAAGGCTGAAAGAAACAGACAGTACTTAAACTGCAAGGCATAGTTGGACTAATCTGCAATACTTTTCTCCCAAAGCAGTGCTCTTGAGCACTGCTGAGTTGGACTCCTTGCTATTTCCAGGGCACCACCTGGCAGAACCACAGGAATTATGTCACTTAGCCTCAGTGCCAGTCTCTTCCTGCAGCACTATGCAAGTCCATAGATTTTCTCCCCATGAAAAATTCATGGAGATTTGAAACATGGGGACTGCAGCCAGTTAGATATTTCCATTAAAGGGAACACCCTGAGTAGAATCAGAAGCATCTTTTCAGTCTCTGTTCAGGAAGTCCTTTTGTAGAGTTGGCAATCATCTGTGGAAAATTATTTTCCAGAGCAAACCCAGACCCTCTTCCTGTAGCCATATGCTAAAAATCACACTTCACATTCTGAAAGGCCCCAAACGATTTGAAGGTCTGTCATTTTTCTTTTCTCACAAGCGTAAAAATTCTTAAAATAAGTTCTCTATTACCAAAAGAACTTAGATTCTTCAAAAACAAGCAATAAAGGAAAATATGCAGGACTGAGTCATTTCTGCTAGCATATTTCTTGAAAATGATGATTTCCCTCCTCCATCAAATAACATTATCTCAACTTCCTCATCCAGGAAAAAAAAAAAAAAAAAAAGTCTATCTATGTAGATAATTCTCACCTTTATTTATAACTTTTGCTTGTTACATTTGGAATTAAACCTTAAACCATAGTAACAAGAAATTTCTGATAGTACTATATTGTATTAAGTACTGCCACATCATCTCACAATCTGAGCAATGTCTGACCAGACTTGTCCTCATCTCTTCCCTTAATGCAACTATTTTTGGAAGAATCTTAGTAGCTAATGCAATGGAGTCATTGATTTCAGATGGCGCACTAAGTCAAGCAGTAAGTTAAAACATTAAAAAAGAAACCTAAACACAAAGGGTGTTTGAGGGTGCTGAGGAAGCTGGCAGAAGTGATTGCCAAGCTGCTTTCTACCACCTATCAGTTTTCCTGGTCAACTGAAGAAGTCCCAGAAGATTAGAGGCTTGCCAATGTGGCTCCCATCTATAAGAAATGTAGTAAGGAGGATCTGGAGAACTGCAAGCCTGTCAGCCTGACCTTGGTGTCAAGGAAGGTTATGGGGCAGATAATCTTGAGAGAAGTCACATGGCATGTTCAGGACAACTGGGGGATCAGGCCTAGCCAGCATGGATTGAAGAAAGGCAAGTCCTGCCTGAGCAACATTATCTCCTTCTAAAATCCAGTGACTCACCTAGTGGATGAGGGAAAGGCTGTTGATGCAGTACATCTTGACTTCAGCAAGTCTTTGACACTGTATCCCACAGTATTCTCCTGCAGAAGCTGGCAGCCTGTGGCTTGGCAGGTACACTCTTTGCTGGGTAAAAAATGGCTGCAAGACTGGGCCCAGAATGTGGTGGTGAACAGAGTTACATCCAGCTGGCCACTGTCATGAGTGGTGTTCCCCAAGGGACAGTACTGAAGCCTGTCTTCTTCAATATCTATATTAATGACCTGGATGAGGGGATTAAGTGCATCCTCAGTTTGCAGTTTGCAGATGAAACCAAGCTGTGAAACAGTGCTGACCTTTCTGGGAATAGAAAGGCCCCACAGAGGAATCTGGACAGGCTGGATTGCTTGGCTGAGGCCAATGGGATGAGATTCAACAACACCTAGCGCTCATTCCTGCACTTCAGCTTCAACAACCTCACGCAGTGCTACAGGCTCAGGACAGAATGGTTGGAAGGCTGTGTGGAAGAAATGGGCCTGGGGGTATTGGTTGACGCAGTGTGCCTAGATGGCCAAGAAGGCTAATGGCATCCCAGCTTGTATAAGAATTAGTACTGATTGTTCCACTGCACTCAGTGTTGGTGAAACTGCACCTTGAATATTGTGTTCAGTTTTGACCTTCTCACTGCAAGAAAGACATTGACGCCCTAGTTCAGAGAAGGGCAATGAAGCTGGTGAGGGGTCTGGAGCATACATCATATGAGAAATGGCTGAGAAAACTGGGATTGTTTAACCTGAAGCAAAGGAGGCTCAGGGGAGACTTTATCTGAAAGGAGGTTGTGGTGAGGTGGGAGTTGGTCTGTTCTCCAACATAACTAGAGGTAGAACTAGAGGGAATGGCATCAAGATGCAGCTAAGGAGATTCAGGTTGTGCATTAGGAAATACTCTCTGAAAGAGTGGTCAGGCACTAAAGCAGACTGCCTAGGAAGGTGGCGGAGTCACCGTTCCTGGAGATGTTTAAGAAATATTCATACGTTGTACTAAGAGACATGGTTAAGTGGGTAAACATTGGTGTTAGGTGAGCAGTTGGATGGGATGATTTTGGAGGTCTTTTCCAGCCTTGTGATTCCAGAACTCTATGAATCTATGAAAAGCATACTTTCTGAAATCCTGCCTTATATCTAGGTTTATTCAGGTGCAGGCTGATTACACAGGGGGTCAAGTAAAAATAGCTTTTTTTTTTTAAAAAAAAAAAAAAAAAAAAAAAAAAAAAAACACCTTTTCTTGAGTGGAAATCCAGTTATTTAAAACTCCTTCAACTCTTCTCTAACTTCCCGCATCAGATTTCCATGTACGTGAGAGGAGATTTTAAGTGTTTTGATCTCCTTAGACAAGAGACCTTGCACAAATCTGTATGGTTATTATTAATAGTACTGTGTAATGTTGTATGCCTGAGAATTTATATGCATGAGACTCCAGGCATATGAATTCGTGCACAAATACAGATATGCAACATTATGGGAAAACTCTGATGCTTAGCACTTATGTAGTCTTTTATTCAAGAATTTTGAAAAATTCTCCAGAGGTACAGGAAACCTCAAAGCACCAAATATCACTGGAAAAAAAAGGAGCAAAACTGCTAGGTCACATTCAACCATTTGATAACTCATTAGTGTTCAGGTCCACAGCAGTTCACCAGACACTTGCTCTAACCAGAAGGCTTTGTTTCTCATCTATGCTTGCCTGGATTAGAGCAAAGAAATATTGTCTGTAATAGAGCTCACCAAATAGCTAACCAGTTCATATTCTAACACAAATATTTTTTCCTCCCCTCGCCCTACGTACTCAAATACTCCAATTCCAATTACTCAAAAGGGTCATATAAATACCTGTCTCAAATAAGACATGCATTTATGCTCCTTTCATAATTCCATAAGGAAGTGAAAGTAGTTGATCTGGCATAATGATATATATATATATATATATCCTCTCCATCCTCCTCCTTGCCCCTTACGTGTGTCTTCCAAAAGCAGCAGATGTAGAAGTACCATAATGCGACATGGGGATTTGCTCTGGGATAGCTATTTTATTTTTAAATGGCTGAATACGTCAGGGTTAAAGCCTGCCTGCACCACCAACATATGCCTGCCTATTACTGTCATCTTGGGGCTTCTACAGTTCGTTTTCTGAAATGGTTTCAGTTTTATGCCTGACTGAGTTGGGGCTTCCTCTTGTTGGTGGTTGCTTTCCAGAGATGGGCAGTCTCCCATGATGCACAGCTTAGAATAGAACTGTGGGAGAAGAACTCCAGAAAGGGAGAATTATTTCAAGTGGATAGATAAAAGAAACTTTAGTGTTTACTCAGTTTAATTGCTTTAAACATTGTTCCTCTTCTCTGTTGCTATATTTCTAGTTGAAAAATAGAATCATAGAATCATAGAATGGCCTGGGTTGAAAAGAACCACAATAATCATCTAATTTCAACCCCCCTGCCATGATCAGGGTCACCAACCACCAGACTAGGTTGCCCAGAGACACATCCAGCCTGGCGTTGAAAGTCTCCAGGGATGGGGCATCCACAACCTCCTTGGGCAACCTGTTCCAGTGCATCATCATTCTCTGGGTGAAAAACTTCCTCCTAATATCTCACGTAAATCTCCTCTGTCTCAGTTTAAAACCTTTCCTCCTTGTCCTACTACTATCCACCCTTGTAAACAGCTATTCCCCCTCCTGTTACATGCTCTCTTCAAGTATTGGAAGGTCAATATAAATACTACAGAAGTTTCTTAAAGTTTAAAAATTACTGGTTACAACATTAGAGACTTCCCATATCCATTGCAAAAGATTGCCCAGTTATCACATAGTAAGAGAAGTGAACAGTCATCAAGAAGTTTTACTGTTCCCAAAACATATTCACAATCAAATACAAGTCTCTTGATTCCCTATACAGTCAGAAACGAGTGTTCTCATTTTCACCACAGAGCTGCTCAGCTCACCTCTACCTTTTTAATTAGACCACTTTGAATTGAGTTGCTGCGTCTCATACAGACCATTTGCATACAGCGAGGAAAAGATGGCTCCTTCTTTATTCCAGGGAAGATCTGGAGCTTGTCTACAGCCTATAAAATTCCTACTGCCTGAGGACTTTGCACTTACAATTGTTATTTTCTTGATGACTTTTCCTCCACATCACAGTGAGACTCCTCCAGCCCCAAGATGGTATATCTTGAGGTAGATCTAACCACTGTATTAACACTGCTCAGGAGGACAATATGCCAAGGCCTAAATAATGCTACTCTGTCTTGCAGTTAGATCTCTCCTGACTTATTTTCAAAGGACAGACGTTAGTTTCTGAACAGAATTAGTTGTTATGTATATTTAAATATGAAGGGAAATCAAGAGCAATTTTAAGGGCATGTGGGTCTGATTTTCTGCCAAAGTGCTTTATTCTATAATGAACTCTTTCTTTTAAGCCACTTTGCAGACACTTTGGTCTGAACCCAATATCAATAATATAGGTTAAATTTCACATGCTTAACAATATTTAACCCTGGGGCCTCTTCTTGGGCTGTTAAACACTAGTTTGTCCACCAGGCTTGGGCACTGGGGTAGGAGGTATATGTTGGGACAGCAGCCCAAAAAAGAGAAAGAAAAATCCTGACCTGTATTGTATGAGTTCACTGTTGCAAATGGTAAGGCAGACATTCTTCTCCAAGCTGTTTGTAGTCACATTTAAATAGTCAATAATTCATCACTTACAATGAGAATGTTAAATGTGGAATGCAGCAGAATGTAAATTGAAATGGCTAATCCTTTTTAGCATGATCCATTAAAAACAAAATATTAAAGGTGAATAGAGAATGAGAGGAGACTTCATGTGCAACTGCACCGGCCTTTTCCTCTGGGGAAAGGTCTGTGCTGAAAGTTTCATTAGGTTACAAGCATAAGCAGGTCACACACAGGCCTAAAAGACATTTGTCCATATCACAAAACCAGAGATAGCCTTGAGTATAACCTAGAGCATTAGACAAAGAGGAGGTTATGAGAGGACCTTGTTAAATTCCATGCATCCTCTGAGTTGTGTGCAGCATGGGCATGCCGTTTTGTTTCTTCGGCTTTGTCTCTGAAAAAGATAGCAACTCCTGTGCTTCTCCATAGTGCTGGAAGGATTAGCAAATTAAACAAAGTGCTTGGAGACTGACACGTGGGCAGAGAAGTGACACAACCAAGTGGAAGTGACTACTGTGCTGATGTCACTATATATGGAATGTAACAGCTGAGGTGGACAGCAAAGCAGCAAGAGAGGAAAGAGCTTAAGGTGCAGTTTTACACTTTTTCCACACCTTCATTTAAAATCCTAACAGAAGAGATTAAAACCCCAACAGAACAGTATGATGTCAGTTAGCAAAGCAGCTTAACAAGCAGTTCCTGCTGATCTAGGATGACTCTCTAACCCCTTAAAGCAAATCTAAAGATCGATTGTTCCACTTTAAACAGGATACTAAAGGACTCTTCACTAACACTATGTGTATGCCATGTAACCATTCAGTGCTTAAGCTTAACCCATTCAAATTGAACACTAACATCACTGCTGATGTTCTCTGCAGGACCAGAGGTCTGATAATAGAATTTTTGCCATTGTTCAAAATAACTGGAACACTAAAGGAAGCAGAAAGTACTGTCAGAGCAATGTATTAGAGTGGAGCATTGAGGGGGCTTGTTGGGGTTTGGTGTACTCCTCCGTGAATTCACCTCATTCACCATCTCTCCAAATTGACTTGTTTACTCCAAGTTTCTGTTGAGCGTTCATGATCTGGGGACCTCTCACCTCACCTACCACTTTTGCCTCTGGAATCTGTGTTCTTAAACCCTTTGTTTTTAGGCAATGCTCCAGAACATAACATTTCTACTGGGAAATGGCTGCAAACAAACACAGCATCTTCTTAGCAACAGAACGAAAAAAGAGAAGTGGGTTTTCTTTTGTTTTTATAAAAGACACAATAATCTCTCGCCTGAAGAGTAGTATAAGAGTTTCTCATAAAACATCATAAAACAATATGGTCCTGTGAAACCAAACAACATGTCAAAGCCCTATTTATTCCTTTCATTAACCTGATCTAATCCCAAGAAATTTCTAATGGAACATGCACTGAATCGATGAGTCTTCCTCTAACCCTTCCACTTACACAAAAGAGATGGAACAAACATAAATACGTCTACACTTTACACTCAGTCTTAATTTGTTCTGTTCTGCAAAGAGATTAAAAACCCACCAGTGCCTTATGGAAAACTGGCATTCTATTTAGAGATATTTTGGCTGCTTTTGGCTTTGTTTTTCCCTGTGATGTTCCTTTCACCCACAGCAATGAAACTTTTGCAGTGGGGACAAGAGCATTTTATCAACAGTTTCTGAGGAAGGCCCTGCAACTCAACGCAAACTATCTTCCTGCTAGTGGGAAGCTCTTCCTCACAGTCCTCAGAAGTGATTTGAATGGACAGATAAACTCCATTCCTCTTATCAATACTTCTTCATTTGCTAAAAAAGAAAATACTCGTCCTGCTTTTTTTTTCTTTTTTTCTTTTTTTTTTTTTTTCCTGAAGAAATGTTTATCAGATTCAATTAGCATATTCTTCCTGACTTTTATAATGCTCATCTTTCTCCGTGTTTGTTTTCATTCCCTCTTCTACATGATGAGCACCCACATTCAGAACCCCCTCCTGATAACTGGACTTTTTTCAAAGATCTCCACATTCGATTAGAAAGGAGAAAGGTAAGATGCAGTCACAGGAAGGGAAGGGTTCATTGAGGGAAGAAGAGCCCCTCAGATTTTGAGCAACAATTTTGTGATTCCTATGGATGTTGGAAAAGAAACTGATGTTTTGATCTAGCTGGACTAGGAAAGAATGGACAAACGTGCTTCACTTCATAGTTTTATCTCCATCAGAAAGCAAACATTAACAAGGGGGCTGCTCTGTGGAAGGCAGTAAGAGTATATAAGCAGATGGTGTTTGAGCATTTAACCACCTCAATCCAAGCATGACTTGGCAGTGACTATACTGGAGGCCTTGTTTACCCTTAGAGCTTTGGACAGTGCAGCTGCTGCTCCAGTTCTGGTAGAAATTTTCAAGCACAGGTATGCTTGGCAAGGGAAAAGATGGATGGGAACAAGGCTCTTTCTCATGTTCAGCTGTGCACTTAATACACAAGCACCCTAAACACATGCTCCAATGTCTGCACATTGCATCCCAAATGGGATGGCTGGTGGTCTGCATCAGCACCTGAAAATTAAAAAATATTTGGGACAGAAAACTCCGTCAAACAGTATTTAAGGGATTGAATCTCTTCTGAGCAACCAGACAGCTGAAGTTTGAACTGCCCAGGTGAAAATTCACCTTACCCACACCCTGCTCACACATTTCTCCTTTATTAACAACCTGCCATAGAAACTGCCTTTTCTTGCATCCGGGAAATAATCATGGATGTCTGGAGATGTTATTTCCACATATCTAAAGACAAAAAGAGATGAGTATGGTCTGTATAGGAATAGAAATTAAGAAAATAATGCATAACTTCACATTCTTAGACAAGAACTTTAATCATTGCCTGAAGTGCCAATGAATGCTATTTCAACAAATGTCCTCCATGGGCATGAAGGGTAACAGGATCTGACTGAGCTGTAGTTTTTCTGAAAATCCCAATAAAGTGACCTCCAAAAACAGATCTCAATTTTATCTTATTTCTTAAGCAGCCAACCAAATATAAATAAGTACAAAAACAAATCCAAATTGCCTTAACATCACGTTGCCTGCAGTGCAGTGGTGAGGTGATCCCTTGCCTCCCATTACCCACCCCAATAACTCTTTTATATGGAGTGTGAAATAATTAGGACCAGCAAAAATAATTTAGGAAACAAGAAGAAACTAATTGTATAAGCTTGTTTGGGGAAAACACAAAGGACAAAAGCAAACCTGGTAGAGATGCTGACAGATACAGTACCAGTATATTAAAGCCCACACATGTATTAATAATAAGCTAACTAATGGTCCCCTGCACAAAACACAATGAATTTACTACACAGCAGCCCGCTGCTGTGGTGCATTGTGGATCTACACAACAGAGAAGAACACGGTTTGTGAAGCAGGAGAGTTTAATATTGTGTCCAGTCCAATGACTTTACACTGTGCTTAGGGAGAAACTAAGGTTTCAGAGCACAGCTCTGGGAAATAAGAAATCTCAAAGCATGCACTGATGTTGATTAGATCCTCTGGATCTAGGCAAAGTCACAAGCTACTTCTGTGAACACCTCCCCAAAGTATAAGATCCCTGTAGCAGCAAGTAGCATTATACTGCTGAAGCAGGCTTTCCACTCTTCATGATCAGTACAACTTTCTGGAAACATTTGTTCAAATTTAAGGTTCTTTTTCTTTTCTCAGAGCATGCAGATTGTAAAAAGTCTCAGACTGCAAATAGGAAAAACTAAGGCATGGTGTTAATTTGAAAACTCGCTGAAGATCATAAAAAAGCTGAAACTGAGGGGAAGAGAATATACAGGCACATAATCCACATCTTACCTTGACAGCTCCAAGATCTACAGAGTCAAAGAAGAATGCCAGTAGCCTGAAGTCAGATAGTTTGACCCTGGTGAATTATGAAACCTACTTGACTGGACCAGCAAACCCTGATATCTGGTAGCATAATCTCTTCTCAATAGAGTCATCTGCAGGCTGGACCACTGACTTCAAGGTAAATATTTGCATACTTTTTCGCATTGATTTGTACCATGTCCTTTTGTGCCCTGAACAAAAGGAGTCAAAATCATGGTGGTCTAAATTGGTCACCACCTTTCTGAAAGCTCTATGCTCAAGAGAAAACACTCTCACGAGAAAGGTTGTTTAGAAAAGTGAATTGCAACTATAAATTTCTGGGGTAAAAACAAATAAAAAAATAAATTATTTCTGCCTTAAGATAGAGGTGACAGTGAACAAGGTAGTAGTCCTACTTAGAGAAGATCCAGAAGATCAACTTAAGCAGTTATTCTTTTAAGGTTTTCTTTCCCACCACCAATGCTATATATTTGAAATTCAATCAGTACTAGAGTTGCTGAGTGCTTATGCCACCCAGTCTTGATCTGTTTTGCAAACTGTCTAATCTTCAGCTGCCCAACCTCACTGGTTGAGCTTACAGCATGTCCTTCATTCAAGACCTCTCGTCTTTGACTCACTGTCTCAAACTAGCCAAGTACACTTGATCCTGCAGAATTATTCTTGCCTGATCATAAGCTTCCTAGTTCAAAACATAGGTCTGGAAACACTAGAACTATGAAAATCCTGTCCATATTTTTTTCCCTCTATGAGTGAAAAGGCATTCAAATCTTTTGAGTTACCTATTCCAAAACTCCTCTACTACTTCAATGCACCACTACTTCTTCCTTCAGCATCCACTGCAGCTGCTGGGCAACATTGCTGTTTATTTAAGTAGCTACTGCGTATCACCCCAACAGTGGCTGAATGTCAGTGCCAAGGCTAAAGGTTCTCTCTGTGTGTACACATACTTTTGTAAAGCACTTCAGGATCAAAAGGTGCCAATGAAACACAAGGGTATTATGAAAGCCTGGAGTATCCTCGCAGCCAGCCTGTCAACTAATTACAGTTGTGTGCTTAGCAGAGAAGCTCTGAAAGTTACCAAGAGCAAAACCCTATGGCATCATCTGACACTGACAATGCTGTAGCCAGGAGTGCTGCCATTTTTTATACTTTCAGAACTGGCTTTGAACTGGACGTGAACTTGCATAGATATGTGCCTGATGTACAAGTCAAGTGCACCAGTGCAGTGATCCACCACACTTTCCATCACTTTACACTTAACTGCATGCCAAGCCTTCATAAATTACACTTGCTACTCTATAGTCCGTTTTTAACAAGAGAGCACAGTCAACCTCAATGTTGCTCATGTCAGCAGTACAGAGCACAAGCAGTAGATTGGACAAAAGACTGCTCAGCAGACTCATTTCTTCTGATGGAGTCATCACAGACTTGCTTATTCCTGCCTTCCACTTCCTGAAAACATGCAGGTAACCTGCAACACAGCAGGATAAGAAACCACGTGATAAGACATTAATTTGTCTGAGCAGCATAGAAAAAGTCTAGGACATATCCAGAAGCAGAACTTGGCTGGAGGATTCTCAGTGTACCTTTTAGAACCATACACAGCTCTTTTTTTCTGAGAAAGGATTGGTATTTCAGCACTAGATGTTCTTTGTTTGATTCTGCCTAGTCTGACACATATGGATAGCATTTCCAAATAATTCCTGAGAGCAGATTACACTGTGGAGTAATTGAGGAAAGGACAATAAGAGTGCTACCTCTTTCGGCTTCTTATTTTAAGTGTGTTAACAACATGCCTCGGTTTCTTTGCACCCCTCTATTAGGAACATCAGGGGTTGAAGGTTTCTTCCTCCCCCTTCTTTCCTCACAATCATTTATACACAGATTGTTCTGGCTCTTAACAGGTTATGAAAGGAGTTAAATGATGTGGTTGCCAGTACTGTGTGTGTGTGTTTAGAGTATGTGTGTGGGGTTGAAATGGGGAAAGGTAAACTCGGTGACCCAGTGGGTCCTTTCCAGGGTTATGTCAGCCTATGACTAATGTCAATAAAAATTATTTCATCCAAGCTTTTGCATTTAGGCAGGAGAGAAAACAACAAATTAATGAAAACAAGAAGGTCTGAAAAGCTGGTAAGAGGGAGTTGGAAGAAAATGACAAAGCACACGTTCAGTGTTCAACGTAGGGAAAGTAAGTCTTCAACTTGGACTAAAATATGACTTACGAGGTTGTTCATTTCCACTCCTACTCCTACGTACCTGAAGGGAATAGAATTTAAGTGTCCCAGCTCTAGCTTTGTAAGTGATTTGACAAATTGTTTTCTGTGCCGCCGCCACAGTTACCCAAAATAGGTAAAATATTTCATTTTGGAACGAAAAACATTTACATGAGGACTTGACCTTTAACTCAATGTCAGAAGCTCCCCAGGTGGAAGGTGAGACTGATGGGAGCTTCGGCAAAGTCTAGAAGCCTCCTGGAGTAATTACTGTCTCTATGGCAACAAAACACTGACGAGGTATTGTGGGGTTGGGGGTGGAGGGGAGTGGAGAAAGGAGGAGGCTACAGGCCTACAAAATACACGGGCTCCCACTAACATGATTCTCCCAGCCATCTTGAATGTCTTTTCTGGAGTCACTAAGACTGATGGGACAATCCAAATAGGCTTCTTTCTTGGCTGAACAGTGGATTTGCACAACAGCACCTTCGGAGTATCACACTGCAAGGCAGGATCCCCAGGATGGACATTGGGATGACCGAAGATGATCAGAATTACTGATCATTGCTCAGATTTCTGATCAGACTATCAAAAACAGAGAACAAAAAGAGAAAGGCAGAGAAGCTGCTATCAGCTCAGGACATCTCCATTAGCCTGTCAGAGTTACGTAGAAACTAGAAAGCCTGAAGACAACGTTTTCTGTCACAGCTACTTAAGTGTTCAATTCAGAGAAAATACACAGAAATAAAATCCAGAAAAACAAAAACAAAAACAAAAAAAAAAAAAACAAAAAACAAAAACAAAACAAAAATCAAGCTTCCTTTCAGAATACAGTTGACCTGTTCTCATTGTGACTCAACAAGACAAGTAGACTGAGAATTTTTTAGATGCTTCCTCATAGAATGAAAGTTTCTGGCCAGGAATTTCCCCTGGTCAGAGGTGATTTATTGAGTCGCCAAGCCAAGAAGCAAAACTAAACCCCCTCAAAACCAAGAGGCTGAGAACACTATTCTGATTGAGTGCATCCTCACAGAATCAGACTGGTTGAAGTTGGAAAGGATTTCGGAAGCCATCTTGTTTAAGATGACAAAAACCTTCCCTCTTTTTAGTTTGCATCAGCTCACTCAAAACAGCAAGAGGCTGTCAGAGGGTCTGCTCATACTCCAAATGCATTCTTCATTTCAGAAAGAACCAACTGCCTCAGAAGCAATGCTGTATACAGGTGCTGCACGACACTATACTCAAGTCTTTTAACCCAAATTCTTACTAGTGGTTGAAGCTTCTTTTAGAGAGAAACAAAGGGGGAGGAACAAGAATTTTCTTCTGATTTTAGCAAAGAGAAGGTAATATTTTCCATCCCAGTGCTAAGCAAAAAATCTTAAAAAGAAGAGAACTCCTTTCTCTTCCTCTCCTTCCTCCATTACTTATAAAAGCTGTTCCATTCAGTTTAATTGGAACAGATGGAAATATAAAAAGTTCCTTTTAAATATATAAATTATATACACATACACTTATATTACGATCCAGAGGGGGAGGGAGAAAACATCAAAATCTGAGAGTAGAGAATATGAAGAGCTAGTACTCATTGTTCTGATTCTGAACTCTAATTTTAGATTTGTTTACAAATGTGTACTTAAAAAAAAACAGAAAGTACTTCTCCATAATACATGCTCTCACTTCTTTTGCAGCTAATGGATTTTGCTGGGATTTAGCAGTTAAAATTTACATGCAAAGCAATTCCATCCTTCCAAAATAGGGAAGAAGTGGTCTATGAAGTTCATCAAACACTTGCCCACACCCTCCCACACACCTTCCCTCTCTAAGCAAACAATTTATTTAACTTTCCCATCACCCCCTTCTTTTGACCCAAGTATGTTTATTTGTTCTTCCATTTTGGATCTGAATTTGGTGCTTCTGACATCTGACAGATACTCGATTGACAGCCTGAGAGAATGACATCCTACTTAGCCAGAATAGAGGCACTGGTAGCCATAGCTCTAAGTATCCTGTTAATTCTATCTCACTCATGGACAACACTTTTCAACAGTACATCTCAAAGCACTTAGGAAGTTAGCATCTTTACTTCATTTGCCAGTGAGAAGATAGAGGCTGGGAGGAATAAGAAGTGACTTGCCCAAGGTGAACCAAGAGAAGCGTAGCAAAGCTGTAAATGAAATCCACCTCTGCCAGAGTCAGCTTACTGTCCAACTCATCCACTCATCCCTTTGGAAGTAGAAGGCAATGTATTTCCTCCAGCCCTTACCACAGCTAGAGTTCATTCTAAGTTCAGATGAACACACTACATACAAATCAAGCTGCAGAAACCACTGGAGCTGTCAAGGGTTTCTTCACGGTGCCCCTCTACTCACCATAAATAGTAAGTACATACTCTTACTCATTTCCTGTGGGCTATTAAGGCAGCAATTAATAGTATTAACACCACCATGAATAACCCTGTTTTTATATGTTGCCTCTTTTTCTGGCACGAGGAATATCAGATTTCTAGACAAAAGTCTGTACATTCTACTCACAGTTTTCCTCCCAGCACCACTGAAAGCCTCCAAGCAGGAGCACTACATCCAAGTGTTGCTACTAGTCTGAAAAGGGACAGAATAACAGAGCAAAGGCTGTACTTCTTCTACACTGATAAGTTCAAATGAGCTGAATTTAATCTACCATTTAATTCAAGAATACAGTAATTAACAGCGCACTTCCTTTATAACTCATGTTGACTTCCACAGTGTTTGGTTTATATAGAATAACCTCATCAAAAATTTCATAATATTGGCCAGAAAGTTGAAAGATGAGAAATGAGACAAAGCCTGATGAATGGCAGCACAGCCTTCTGATGTGTCAGCCACTACTCCCAGCTTTGTACTGTCAGGAAACTTACTGAGGGTGCATTATGTCCCCTTATCCAGGTGAAGACATTGAACGAGATGTGACTCAGCCTGTGCCACTGCCTCGCCATTCTGAGTGAAGAATTTATATTCACATAGAATACAAATTTCCCTTCTTTTAGTTTAAAGCCATTCTCACTTGTCCTACCATTATTAGATAGTGAGAAGTTAGTCCTTCTCCCACTTATAAGCTCACTTCAAGCACTGCAAGGCTGTAAAAAGGCCTCCCTGGAGGCCTTCTCTTCTCCAAGCTAAACAAGCCCAGCTCCCTCAACATCTCTTTAAAGGAGACATACTCCAACCCTTTGATCATCATTGCAGTCTCCTCTGGACCAACTCCAACAGCTCCACATCCTTCCTACATAAGGGAACTTAGACTTGGATGCAGCACTCCAGATGGGGACTCAGAAGGGCAGAGCAGATGGGGACAATCACAGAAATGGGGGTATTGGTTGGTGCTCATCTGAACATCAGCCAGCAGTGTGCCCAGGTGGCTAAGAAGGCCAGTGGCATCCTGGCTTGTATCAGAAATAGTGTAGCTAGCAGGAACAGGGAAAAATTTATTTTTCGACAGAGTGGTCAGGTGCTGGAATGGGCTGTACAGAGAGGTGGTGAAGTCACTATCGCTAAAGGTGATCAAGAAACATTCAGATATCATACTGAGGTGGCATGGTTTAGTGGAAATTGATGATAGGTGGACTATTGGACTGGATAAACTTGGAGGTCTTTTCTAACAGATGATTTGATGATTTGATGATTCTATGATTCCAACTCTGCTGTCACCCCTCTTTTGATGCAGACCAGGAAACTGTTCATCTTCGAAGCTGCAGGTACGTACTGTTGGCTCATGTCCAACTTTTTGTTCACTGGGACCCCCAAGTCTTTCTCTGCAAGACTGCTCTCAAGGGTTTCTTCTCCTAGTGTGTGTACACATATCTGGGATTTCCTTGATGCAAGTGTAACACTTTGTATTTGGCCTTGTTTCCTGCTGCTTTTAAGATTTTTGAACTAAGTGCCCAAGTTACTTTTATTTTTTTTCTTCCCTGTGTTTGAAGCTCTTGTAAACATATTAGTTCCTACAATTGTAATGAAAATAGAACTGCGGATAGAAGAGGGAAATCTTAATTCCCACCAAGCCTCTGGTTAGATTATCTTTATAATTTAGACACCAGTCAATCCAAACTGGAGTGACAACTTCTGGAAAATCTTTGTTTATTCGTTTCACTATTTGTGCACATGCTAACTGAGCTCCTATCAATCTGCTTCTTCCTATTTAAATAGAACCCTGATGGCCACTCCTCTTTTCATGCAAAGTTACTTTCTGTCCTTGACTTCCCACACCAGATTTAATTCCAAGTGAGCCTTCACCTTCCTTGTCAAATCCCTATATGCCCTGACAATGTTTCTCTATTCTTCCTAAGTGCTCACTCCCCTTTTTCACATTCAATAGACTTCTTCTTCCACTTGAGTTTTTCCATGAGCATCTTGGTCATCCATGTAGGTCTCTTGCCACCTTTGCCTTACTTCTTACTCATTTGGATGCACCTATAATTAGCTTGGAAGAAGCAGTTCTTGAAGGTCAACCAACTTGCTTGGGCCCCCTTACCTTTCATGCTCTAACCCATGGGATGCTTCCTGGTAGGTCCTTGAGGAGGTCAGAGTTGGCTCTCCTGAGCTGCAGGGTTGCAATCCCACTTGCTGCCTTGTTTTTTCTAAGATCCCAAATTCCATTATCTCATGGTCACTGCATCCAGGGCTGATCTCTGCTTTTACATCCATAATCAGTCCTTCCTTACTTGTAAGAACAAGAAGAGAAATGCACCTCTCTTCATTGGCTCCTCCGCTACCTATAGCTGAAAATTATCTTCCACGCAGTGCAGGAGCCTCCTGGACAGTGTATCTGGCAGTGTCACTTTTTTTCAGAACTAGTGCCCCTGGTTGTGAGGCTATATTTAGCTGTCTGTAGAAGGCCTCATTAAATTCTGCTTCCCAGTCAGGAAGCCTGCAGCAACCACTCACAATGACATCACCTATACTTGCCTGTTCCTTAATTCCTGCTGATAAGTCCTCTACTTGTTCATCATTCACTTTTAGGCAGAGCTTGGTATATTCCAGTTCTCTAACATAAAGAGAACTCTACCATCTTGCTTTGTTGGTCCATCTTTCCTAAAAAGTATACAGCAATCCACGACAGCATTCCAGTCATGTGTTCTGTCCCACTGTCTCTGTGATCACAATGACATCATGCCAGTAAGGCCATACAAGGATCTCAAATTCTTCCTGTTTATTCCCCCGTGCTGTGTGCATTGGTATATAGGTAAAAGAAAAGGGAGCAGAGGATGTAGGTATCCCTCGACTGTTGCGAGAAGATCCCTCATAGCTATGCATGCCCTTGACATGACTGGTCTTCTAGATCAAAACATGGAAGTCAGTTAAGGAAGGTTTATCACTGTTCTTCTTGGCCTGGTTCATTCCCCAGTCATTTGCAAAGGCTTGAGCACTGCCATGTCAGACATCTCTCCCCCAAGTCCACCTCTCTAGGTTAGCAAGCCTACTGTCACAGACTATCCTGCTTCCTCTAGATGGGTGGATCTCGTCCCTTTCTAAGAGGTTATAACCTTCATAGAAAAGTCCTATTGTCATACACTTAACATAAATGGAAAGAATGAAGGCTGAAATTTCTATTATTAGAAATCTCCAGATAAATTTTTCCACCTATGCATCTCCAATGAGGAAAACAGGTGTAGAAGGCCTAAGAAATGCCACCAGCTCAGGCTACTGAGACTCATAGGCTGAACCTTGAGTCTTCTGTAGCTGAATCTGATAGGGAGCCAAAAGATCTCTGCCTCAGGATCTTCAATCTTTGTAGTGAGGCTGCCACAGAAGGCCAAGATTTGCACTAGAATTTTGTTGAAGACAGATCAGAAGTGATCTGGACAAGTGAGAAAGCAAATAACTATGAATCTTGTCTGAGAATACAGAGGGGAGAAAGAAAGATAGTATGCACGCACATTTTTGGTGTAAAAAGGCAGCAAAGTCTGACTCCATCATGCTGCAGCATATCAGACCCTGCCTCCCCCAGACCCAATTTTATCACCCCCGCATCTCAAACAAGATGTTTCAGCCTCTGCTATAGAATACATCACAAGACAAAATGCTCACAGTATCACTGATGGATCCCCAACCTTACAGTTCTTCATATAAACCTTTGAAATATTTCTACCCATTCTAGACTGCTCCTTTGGGTTTTCTGTCACTTTCTGTGAATCTACATCATTAGGTACTTTCCCAGCAAAGGGAGATGAGAGGAATCAATGTAAATTTGCATCCCCTTCATGCCAACTCATCCTAAACTCACCCTCTCCCTTCTTGAAGCTGTGCCAGTCAAATACTATAAAAGATAAACACTATGCTACCTGCTGATGTGGAAGAAGTGGGTTCAACTCTCAGCTTCACCACAAGCTTCTAGGTGACAGGCAGTTCTTATCTGCCCCTCTGTAAAACAAGCATTGCCTTTCATTACTCCATAGGGAGTTTGGGAGGATAAAAAACCCATTAATGCTTTAAATATAGTAGAATTTTTCTACTAGAAATATTTAGAAATGAGGAGGCGGGTGGAGGGAGAAAGACAAAGGTAACATGACAACTATTTTCCCCAAAAAATTCTTAAAAACATCTATATAATCATTTCTTAAGGTTTTTTTTTGTTTGTTTTTTGTTTTTTTTTTTTTTGTTTTTTGTTTTAAGAGAAAAAAATATTCCAGAAAAACCTTCAAGAAAAATAAGCAGTATCTTGTAGTGGTAGAGGTGTAGGGTATACACATTAATATTTAAAAAAAGAACCAACATTCAAGAACCATTTAAAGAAAATTAGCAGCTTTTTTTTTTTTTTTTTTTTTTTTTTTCCTATTTTAATTTTTGTCTCATTTAAAACTAGTACATTTTGTCAAATTCCCTAAGACAGGTTAAAGGCCACCCCAAAGCCTCACTATCTTCAAAGTATTATATTTTCAGTCTGCAGACAAATAATACAGTGGAAATAATGGGTGAAGACTAGGAAACATTACTTCTAAGTGGGCGTGGCCCATGAAGCTAGGAATTACAGAGTAGTGGGTGGGTAGCTAAAGGAGACAGAAGTGTATAATTTCATACAGAGAAGAGACATCATTCTAATCAGACAATGTAAAGACTCATTTTGTCTTTTTTAGAGTATTGGTAATGAATATATATCTTGAAGGTAACAAAATCCTGTGTGCTGTCACAATTACCTGCCTGTGAGCTCCTAGAGAACTGGAAGCACAAAAGAAATTCAGGCATGTTTTGTTTTGGACCATCAGGCAGCAGTTTGTACTGATAGATGTATTTTTGAGAGAGTACAGCTGCCTTATTCACTAATTAAGGCTTCTGAGAGTGTAATGAAAAACTGTGATTTCACTGCATGGCAAACGGCCAGCACAATTTGTTCCAGATACACAAAAGAGATTTGAGTTGCAGATTATCTGGGTATGGGTAGGGTGAGTTTCATGCAGGTGTGCAGAAAAGGCAAGGAAAGCGGCTGGAACTGTATTCCAAACATACTCACAAACCACACTGGAATTTCTTCCAGAAACAGAATCTCACAAAGCTTAGATGACATAAACTGGTTTCTCCCAGCGTAACAACCCTTACCTGAGAGGTGAAAAGTGTATGTGATACGTACCTGAAAACACTAGAGGGAGCTTGCAGAAGAGGCGGAAGAAGAAGTGCTGTTATATTTTTGCTGAAGGAAGTAAATTTGCAAGCTAGTATAACCTTGTTTACACTTTGGCCAAAAAAAAAAAAGCATTCACCTAAAGGACATGATTGCTGTTCTCCATTTGTTCAGTAATGTGCACTGTCTGGTGTCAAGATACTAATCATTAGTAGGAAGAGCGAAAAAATGTTTAAACAAAACTCTTTCACATTGTCAAAGAAACCCACAAAATAGCTTAGGCTTACTACAAATTAAGCAGTGCTTACACTGTGTGATTCAACAAAACAGTCCCCAGAAAATAGCTGCCGAATGACCACGTCTGAATGAAGCTGGGATTTCAGCAGTCAAAAAGACAAAGCTGAGGCAATAAGCCAATACTAAGAACCCTAAGAATTGCTGATGGGCTAGAAAATCAACTCCACAATTGCATCCATCCCAGAATATTATTTCAGTATATCACCCTGACCACACTGGCAGCAGCCTTGAGCTATCAAATTTACATACATCAAGCAGACAACAATATGATCAAAATTAAAAACCTACAAATACATAGAAATCTGCCAAATTGAAGTTCTGGACCCGTTGGATATCCAGCTCCATGTCTGTATCTATTATACTATGAACATCATTTCTATGACTATCAGCAGCTGGAACATACAAGGTTTGCTTTCCTCGGTACTTGGAAGGAAGCCTTACTGTGTATCCCAGTGCTCCATAAATAGCACTTTTCCCGCCAATTTCTCTGTACTATAATCCAGATTATATCCCAAACCTCCAGTCAGATGCCATCAGCTTTCAGATATTAAGGACAGTATTGATCCATGGAGAGAAAACATGTCAACATATTGGATACCTGCTCATTCACAGAAATAAACACTCTTTGGAGATGAACCTCAGATTCACACTCAGTTGTAATAGTCTGAGCATTTGCAAGGAAGTAAGAAAAGACAATATAATACACACAGGATCTTAAAGGGAAGGTGTTCTCAGTAGAAAATAGGAGAATTTATAAATTCATTTACACTTGGAGGAAAATAGGGCTGCCCTGGTCTAAAACTTTAGCTACAGTTTAAGAACTCATTGGAGTTATAAAAATGTTCATAGTGAGACAAATTAAAAAAAAAATAAAAAAATTGTCATTAGGAGACCATTTGGAAGACAATTGCAATATGATGTATTGAATGCTCCATGTTAAGTGTACCAAAATTCCCTGTAAAGGCACCCTTTACTCTTAATGTAGCTTCGAAGCACAGCTACATTTTTTTGTTAAGGTCTTATATCCGTTACTCAACCTCAACATGATGTTTGCTTGGTTTTCAAAGAGATCCCTTGGTTTCTTGGATTAGCTGACTTATAAAATAATTGCTATGTAAAAGAAAATCTCATTAGAACTTCTAATGAATGTTTCCTATATTTTCCCCTGCTTCAAACAAAATTTACCATTTTCCTCTCTGCTTTAGCCCACAGTGAAATCAGTCAGCTGTCCTATGCCTCAACAGATCACAGCAATTAGCAACAAAATACCACACCACAAGCACTTTTAAAGACTGCCCAAGAAACACATCCAGAGACAATATTCAGAATATTTGTATCATGAAGCTCTTATAAACATCAGTCATGGAAAACCTAATTAATCTGATTCAAAACAAATACAGTGGCCAGACACTAAGTGACATTAACCAGGCTGCAAGAGACTTTTGAAGGAACAAAGCAAAGCCTTGGCATGGCTAGTGAATCAGTACTGTAATTCAGAGAGGGAGGGGAGCTTTTGGGATGGATTGCTGCAAACAAGCATGTTAAGAGTAGAACACGCAGGAGGGGAGCTCCTGTTCAAAACAGTGAGCTCTGTACAACCTAGCCTAGGTATATCTTACCATGATACATTATGAAAACTAGAAATCAATGCTCCCACTAGAAGAGTGGTATGATTTTTCAGAACTGCTGAGCACAGAGATGCCCCAATTGATTTCAGTGGGATCTGCTGTGTATTTGCCACCTCTGAAAGCTAGGCTACATATTTAGGTGCCTATATATAGCTTTGGAAGTCTAACTTTAGTTAGACTATCTGTTCAGCAGTTAGATAGGGAAATCTCAATCTTTGTTCCTGGAAGTACCATCTTTGAAGGGAAAAAGTATACACACACACACACACACACACACACACACACACACACACACACATATATATGTTGTCCACAGGGGTTAACATTACTCCTGGCATTTCAAATCCTTTTGCAAAAGTAGCATTCACTCTAGCCCTAGCTGCAAAGATTCTCTGGGAAGATATCACTGGCTTACCTGTCTTCAACTTGAACCAAAGCTTTACAGCTTTAAATGAACAAGAAGAGCTCCCTCTCTGTCCCTTGTGTTACTAAAACTAAAGAGACATCAATACTGTTCTGACGGTCCATGACACAATCTTCAGCCCTTTTCCTGGTTGGAGTGCATGTTCTTCATTGTTCTTCATTACTGGCTAAGGAACAGTGCCCCAACATGGTTAAAAAGCCATAACACATCACCCTGGAGTAGATGCATTTCTCTACTAGAAAAAAAAAAAATAAAAAAATACAACTTATAGTGAGAATGGCAGGTCACCTTGAATATATCAGAAAAGAACAGCACTGGCAGCCCTATGTGATTTAGAGTTGTTAACTAGTGACTTCACTGGTCTGCACAGCTCCTGTAGTATGTTAAGTGCTTCAAAAAGTTTATAACATTGCCTGTTTTTAAGTATGATAATATATAGGGATATTACCTCTGAACAACTGCTGTGCTTCATTTGACAGAACAGGTCATAACAAGCCTTCACTTTACTCCTTTGAAGCTTTGAATCAAGGCTAGGATTTCGTCCATTTCTGTACTAAAGTTGCTCAAATTAAAGTCTCTTTTCTCTACATAGAACCTGCACATTTTTTTTCCACAGCTCTAAAAAAGTGAATACTATTAGATCTAACACCTAATATTAAGCTGATACGACACTGATATTTGAAAAGATTGCAGATATTGCTATAGTTGCCACATAGCAATAAACTAAGGATATATTCAGTTAAGCCCAGTTTTCTTAGGTAAGTAGTTTTCCATTACAATTTCAGCAAACAAAAAGATCATACTGCTTTGCCCAACATCACTGCAGGGTTTTGGAGGGCATTTGCTATTCACCATTAGGTTTCCAGTTTATACTTGTCTCGAATAGACACAGATGCAGAGCTTCATCCTAACTCAGTTGCAAGGCTAAGGCTTTAAGAACAGCATAATGGCCCAAAGTTATGTATGCAACCAGTGCATACATCAGGAGAGCTTTCAATAACCACAGCCTGCTGGGTCAGACCCAATGTCCATTTATCCCAGTATCCAGTCTCTTGCAGTGGTGAGTAAATGGCTATTAAGTGAAAAAAGTACAAGAACAGATCAAATATGTATGTCTCCCTAGTCTCTAACCTCAAGATATCTGCTCCTCAAAGACTTGCTGATCCCAAGGTAGTAACCCTCAGTTAAATCTCTTGAGTGTAGTTGTCTGAGTATTTGTCCAATTGCTCAGAGTTGTAGAACTACTGCCAATACCATCATGCTGTAGCAGAGAGCTCTATTTTTTAACTACTTACCTCATGAAGGATTATGTTTGCTTTTTGATCATTCACCTAATGTTCCTAAAAGAAAGTGGCATTAAATGAACTTACAAGGGCACAGGGATGATTATTCCCTGATCTCTTTCTCCAGAACACCTTGGATCTTAAAGACTTTGATCATTGTCTTTCACCACTCATCAAATTTCTAGGCAGAGAAGATTCTAGTTTTAGACTCTCCTTACAAAAAGAACAAAAACCACTGTTCCATTTTTGATCACCCTACTTCTCTCTCAGTACTGCACCTAACCCTTTTGAGGTTGGGATGCAAGAATCACCTAATATTTTAATCACCTTAAGCCAATGTGCCTCGAGAAACTATTCTAGGAGTCAAACTCAGGTGAACATGTCAAGTGAGATAAACTTAGACTAGGGAAAAAAGCTAAGAATAAATAAGACCAATTTCAAAGCAAGTGCAAATAAAGAGCATATTGAGTCCATTGGTGCATAAATAATGATGTAGAAACCACTGCCATAATACTGCTGCTTGAAGATCTGGGGAAGATGCTATTATTATCCCACTGCAAGATACAAATAGGCATAATAAGGCCAAGTGCAGGGTATTGCACTTGGGTCAGGCAACACCAGGTAAGCGTACAGACTGGGAGAAGAACTTGAGAATAGCCCTGCAGAGAAAGACTTGGGAGCCCTTATGAGTAAAAACCTGCACATGAGCCTGCAGTGTGTGCTTGCAGACTGGAAGGCCAACAGTATCCTGGGCTACATAAAAGAGAGATGATAGCAGAAGAGGGAAGTGACTTCCTCCTCTGCTCTGCTCTCATGATGCTGCATCTTCAGAACTTTGTCCAGGTCCAAGCACATGAGAGAAGTGAAGTTGTTGGAGCAGGTCAAAAGGAGGTCCATGAAGATGATCAGAGGGCTGGAGTGGATCTGCTGTAAAGAAAGGCTGATGGAACTGGTCTTGTCCAGTCTGCAGAAGAGAAGACTCCAAGGAGACCTCATTGTAGCCTTCTAGTACTTGAAGGGAGTTAATAAGAAAGAGGAGAACTGACTTCTCACACAGTCTGATAGTGATAAGACAAGGGGGAACAGCTTTAAGCTAAAAAAGGGGAAATTTAGGTTGGAACCTAGGAAAAAATTTTTATTAAGAGGGTGGAGAGGCAGTGGCACAGGCTTCCCAGAGAAGCTACGGATGCTCCATTCTTGGAGGTATTAAAGGCCATGCCGGATGTGGCCCAGGCTACCTGATATAGTGGCTGGTAACTGTCCACAGCAGGGCCTAAATGAACTTGAATGTCCCTTCCAACCTAAGCCATTATTATAGAAATGCACAAAAATATGATTTTTTGTTAAAGAGAACTCCAGTCTCTGGAAGCAGAAATGGTAATGACAAGGGGTGAAGATCAAACTCTTTTAAAGTATCCTAGTTACCCAATACTGCAAAAGCACTAGGGGAACTTCTAATAATGAAAGCCATCAGAATTAGCCTCATTTTTCTAGTGTCTTGCCTGAAGTTGCAGGCAAGCTAGGGAACAATGAGACTCATCTCCATCATGTAGTCCTAAGTCTAGATATCCTGTCAGACTACAGCAAGTATTTTCCAGGAGTAAAGATAGTGCTGCATTCTGGAAAGGTTTTTGCAAGTCTTCAGGGGAAACGCTGATATATTAAAAAGTTATTTTCAAAGCGGTTTGCTAGACAATATGTTTAGCCACATGTACACACAGCTTGAAAAACCCAAATTATTACAGGAAAAAAAAAAAAAACAACAACAGAAGACTTTCTGGAATGGTTGTTTAGCAAATTGTTTTTCTGCTGTTTGCTTTTCAGCTAGCAGCAAACAGGACTACCACTCTTCAAAAGGTTTGTAGCAAATCAGTCAGACTCCTTCTGTGCGCTGACTACAACTCCCAACATCACCTGTAAAACTCTTTCAAAGTCCTACTGTTTATTTTCTCCTGAACTAACTTACTGATCCAATATTCAGGTATCATGTTATCTGTTTATCTCATCTAGTTAGTGCATTGCTTTTTAAGCAGCATTATCACTGAGATTTATTTGGTACAACATCCACAGGGATTGTCTTGCATAACACTAGATTGTACACTATAAAAATGCAAGTCTATTCAATATGCCTCATATTACTCAAATAAAGGTGTTGAAACATCATCTTGTCTCACTCCATATCTGTGTTGTGCTCCCCAGCAGCTTTAGGACCAGTAGTTATCAGTGATTTCTAGATTCAGCCAGTACTGGAGTACTGTATGCTCTCTCAGGAGTGGGGAGAGAACAAAGTTAACTGTGGAAAACTCACTATTTGCACGTGCAGAACTCACAGCACAATACTGAAAAAAATATCAAAGTCGCTTGGTATACTGATTCCCTGCTGAAATGCTAACTAATGGAAAAAACATCCAGTAACTCCCAGTGTTATTCATAAACAATCCTATAGGTCAGAGTAAAAGAAGATGGATAAGAATCAGTAAGATGGATAAGAATAGATACTACCAGTAGATGGATAAGAATCAAAAAGGTGGAATCCAAAGGTGAGAGGAAAAAAGATAGCTTTTGAAGTAGCTACAGGTTAGCAGTGTGCAACAGAAAAAAAGGGAGAATGCCTGTACTCATAGAACTCAGTAGCTCCACATGGATCTTCTATTCAGTCCCAGACACAAGGGATAACTTCAGCAACTTTGCAAGAGTTGCATACTATTATATTCCTTCAAAGCCTCCCAGACAGAGAGAGAAGTGTCCTCAACATCAGTCTCCACCAAGGTGACATGGCTGCTAGGATACTCTAAGTTGCACGTACCTACCACAGAGAAATAAAAAGACAAATCCATTCTGCATGTGCAACCAAGGCTTGTGGCTCAGCTGCTTCCAGCTTTCTGCTGGCAGCCTGGATATTACCTCTAAGATAAATGAATAAGAGTTTAGGTCTTATTGGATTACTGTTTATTGAACTTCATAAATTCCAATTAACAGGCCCCTGAGCAATAAGAGACATGTAGTGTACTCTTCATTTTATAGTGCAATTATTACTGAGTTTATCCTCAGCTGAACAAGAGGTATTAACGGATAAAACATGGGAAAGAAGACATACTAATAGATAAAAGTAGATACTGTAGACAAAGAGATAAACAGATAAAACCAGGAGAAAATACACAAGGCAAGAAAGAACACATGTGTTTGTCTGATTAGGTTGTTTCATTGCTCACACTATTTAGAAGACCTACAGGAAATTGGTGAGAGTTACACAGATGAGTTAAGTGGCCTAAATATGCAAAAGCAGAAGAAAAGAGGAAATAAATGGCAGTCAAAATAAGAAAATCTGGAATTTATTGTTTTCACAGTTGCTGTAGAGGCATGAGCATATTGGGGGAGATCTCACTGTTCAGAATTTTATCAATGTGCAGAGAGGATTGTGCTAGTAAAAGTTTGCTACTGTTAAAAAGAAAAAAAAGAAAGATAGAATCACAGAATTGCTCAGATTGGAAAAGACCTTCAAGATCATCAAACCCAACTGCAACCTAGCCATACTACCCTAACTCTAACAACCCTCCGCTAAATCATGTCCCTGAGCACCACATCCAAACAGTTTTTAAACACATCCACGGATGGTGACTCAGCCAACTCCGTGGGAAACTTATTTCAGTACTTAAAAGCCCTTTCCATAAAGAAGTGTTTCCTGATATCCAAGCTCAAGCCCCCCCCCTTACAATTTGAGGTCATTTCCCCTTGTCCTGTCACCTGTCACCAGTGAGAAGAAACCAGCCCCACTCTTGCTGCAAGCACCTTTCAGGTATTTGAAGAGAGCAGTAAGGTCTCCCCTCAGCCTCCTTTTCCCCAGACTGAATTCCCAATTCCTTCAGTCTCTCCTCATAGGGCACATTCTCCAAGCCCTTCACCAGCCTTGTTGCCCTTCTTTGGGCCTGCTCCAGCACCTCCATGTCCGTTCTGTACTGATGTGCCCAAAAATGAACACGGTACTCGAGGTGGTTACATGCTGAGCATGTTCATCTATCAACTCACACAAATAACATGCAATGCAACTCCTCCACCTCCCACCCAATACCAGATAGAAACCGTATTATCACGAGATCTGGGGAGATTCACCTCAGTTAAAAGCTGTGATGAAAGGAAGAAGTTTTTAAAGCACTGTTGCTACAGTTCTTTTTTGGACATCTTCACCCCCCTTCTAATTTCTGTCTTTTTTTAATTTTGATTTATTGAACCTGTGCAGACTGTCTTTTTCAGAGATAAGAGGAGTATGTATGTGTATAAACTCCAGCAGTAACTAACCACATTGATCCAGTCTTCAAAGCCAGGGTTTTCTGGTACTTTCACATGCTAAATATAAGAGCTCCTCTACCTGTCTGCTGCAGTTACTATGAAGTGGGAAGAGATACATGTCATCTTCGTTTTATTCTTGAACTTTTATACCACGCTTCTCAGCCGGTGGAATACTGAGTCGGGAGATGCCAGTACTTTCTCCCTACTTCCATCATTTGAAGGCCCTCCTTAGGTTCAGGAAGCTTTGAAAACTTACAGCTACAACGCAGTCTTGTATCCCTGCTCAAGCAAAAACTGACAGTTGAGCCTAGATCAAGTTTTGTTTCTGTAGGGAATATTCACTGGAAATGCTGATATCAACTGCAGTAGGTAATGGACTGCAACAAGAAACATCCCATATCCCAGAAAAAGACCTAAATCTTGATCTTCTTATTCTGAGTATCATCTGGCAACTTCTTACATCTTCTTTTCAATGGGCAGAAGTCAATTTGGTGATGATTTGAATGAACAAGCTTTCTTCAGGTTGAGGAAGAGATATAAAAAGGCAGCCAGGAACTTTTAAAGACTTCCTGCAAACAGTAGCATGACTCTTCCATAATTTAGTAATAGCTAAATCAAAGAATATTCTTGGCTTCACCCTCTTTGTTGTTTTTTTTTTTTCTTTTTTCTTTTTCTTTTCCCCCAGGTTTCAATCCCTCAGCTACTTCCAGTCACTGTCAGTCCCAGAAAGGGCTTTCGCTCCTAAGCAAGTCACATGAATGTTCTTCCCCTTCAGACACTTAGAAGCTCATACCCATGCCCTTTACAGCTTTTCAGTAGCACGTTGAAGCAAAATATTTTTTGAGAAACTGGTCTGGTTGCTAAAACATAATCTGTTTACCCAAGCACTGGCACAGCTCAAGGCCATCAACAAAATGGGAAGCTCTCTTTCAGGTTAGAGTTTGTGCAACATCTAAACAGTTACAAGAAAGATAAACATGCCCCAGGTCAGTAAGAGCTAATGTACTTGAGGAACTTAGTGTATCTAAGTATGGCAAACTAACAAGGGCCTGCTCTCTGCTGAACCCCCATCCCACTTCCTGAGCCCCCCAATCCTGCAATAGATCATACAGAAGGGATTACATTAATTTTCTATAAACTATATCAACTTGAGTGGCATGTCCTTAAGGGTTAGGTGATTGATATCCACAATGAAGTCTTATAATCTAAAATCATATTAATATTAATGTTAAAGATTTTCTGTCCTTTATGTGCATCATTAAATTCCAAGTCTAAGGTGAAATTGACAACATACATTTTGACAGCTTATCTATAATAAATATGCAAATCTTGATACCAGCATGTCATCACAGACTTTGCTGCTCCTTGAAATATCAGAGAGATCCTTTCTTTATATGACATTTACAGTGAAAGATCAGATATAAAGCATTTTGTATGACTGAGATTTTCATTGGTTTAGTCTTCAACCACAATGATACGGTCTTCCTATTCCATTGGCACCAGCATCATCCCTCCTCCTGTCTCCTCTTCTTGGCACCATAGCAAGGAGGGGGGAAATTTCAAATGATTCTAATTATTCTTTACTTTTCTCATAGAAAGTGAATTTAAAATAACACTGTCTCTGAAGGCTTTTTAGCAATGCCTTCCCTGAGGCTCATATATACTACCAGAAAAAACTGTTCCAAGCAGCAGGGTTGAATTTAACCCAGGAGAGGATTTAAATGAATTAATAGACAGGATGCCCCTGATCTTTAACTCTGTGAGGGCTGAGGGCACTTCAGGCCTACGCAGTGCCACCTCACTCAGGTAACGTGGTGTAGGGAATTTAGAAGCACAGACCTTGTGAAAACAATATTTCAGAGCAGTACCCTGCTGGTCCTGCTACACAGTCACACATCTGGTGCACAGCATCTCATGCTTTGGTATTCACTGAATACAGTTCTGAAGTCTGGCAGTGAGATATTTATCTTTTCTCTGATACTCAGTAGGACTCTACACAAGTAACATTAAACAATGCCACTACTAGGCCACAACACAACATTCACAGTGAAGGGACACAACATCCAAACTAATTGTCCTGTGCTGATTTGAATTTATTTTGCAGCTCTCAACCCATATTTCTGTGATTCTTTCTGACCTCTGCCCCTCTCTTCTCTTTATCAGAATTTTCTGCTAATTGAATCTGAAAAACAGAGGAAGTTCCATACAGATGCAGAGAATGACTTCTTTACTGTCTGAGTGACAGAACAAGTTGCTCAAGCAGGCTGTGTGATCTCTTACTGGAGATGTTCAAGATCTGTCTGGACACCTACCTATGCAATCTGACTTAGAGAATCTGCTGTAGCAGGGTTTGATCTCCAGAAGTCCTTTCCAACTCCTACAATTCTGTCATTCTGTGCCAATGACAAAAGTGTGGGGGTGGTTTTTTTTTTTTGTTTGTTTGTTTTTTGTGGCAAAGGTGCTTGGTTTCTGTTTTCAGTGTGGAAGTATAGTGACTAATACAGCAAACATCTAATTTTGATTAGGAATTTGAGCATAACTCATCTAAACAGCTAATCACAATTTTTACACTACCTTGAGCAAATGTGGATGTGTCCATGTGAACATACAACCACTCTCATTATCTCCTAAATTAATCCTTGCATCTTCTTGTCAGTAGAGAAAGAATTCAAAGAAAATATAAGGAGATTTTCAAAGAGGCCGATAAGTCATGAGAAATCATCCTGAGGCTATGAAATTTATTGTTTCAAGGTCTGTTATAGCTGTTTATTCCTGACAAGGGCAGGGCACAGGTAGAACATGATAAAACAATGAACCGTCTTTACTTCTGTGATCTTCTGTCCAAAACCTGACACTAGCTTCTACTAGGAAATGTAGAATATGGACAGGGTTGAAGAAAACCCTACAGAGTCCGATCATGAATTTCTCATAACTGTCTCTCTATATATATAGATCCCATGCTGAGCAGGAGACACAGTAGGTAGCTCACCCTATACTCACTGAGGGATAAAGCACTGATCCTTTGTTACACATCAAAAGAAGGAACCATAGCAGTTTAAATACAATTACCCTCTTCACTCCCAGGAAAACAGAAGGTTTACTTAAAATTTGTTGTTGAAACCCTTGGAGTCTTTGATTTCTATTTCAGTAAGAAAGTAGATTGGCCTGTATTTAAGATGTCTCTGTGGCTGTTCAACAGCATCCTTAATCCTGCGACAGTAGGAATTTCTGAAGCACTAAAACTATTCCATAGAATGGCTAAGTTGGAGCCTGCAAGGACAATCCTGATGCTCAAGAAGTAGATCCACATCAAATAAGATCTCTTCTAATACATCCTGTCAGCAGCCAGCATCTGCTCACATCCACTGTGCACAGCAGAGTGCTGCACAAGATGCAGTGGAGGGCTGCTACCCTGCCAGGAACCAAAGCAGGAGCTTCTTGATGCAACTCAAAAACCTGAGTGATAAATAAAGTGGCATTGTGGAAGGAGCTGAATCTCTGCAAATTACTCACACACTAAGGGGATGTGTTGCCAGTGCTGACCTCAAGACATAGGTTGTGCTTCCAGGGGCAGGGGAATAAAGGAGCACTATTCTTACTTCTGCAATATTCTTACAATTAACACTCAGTTCTTGTGTTGCATTCAACTCTGACTAATCCTTCCCGCTTTACTTTTTATTTGTGTTGATTTGACACACCTTAATCCCTGAGTCAGTTTCTATTACTTTTAAACCAAATGTAAATTATACCAAGTCTACCCAACAGTGTTAAAGCCAGAAGGATTTATAATGCAAAGCACCTGTTAAAAATACCCAGGCAAGCATACCAAGTGCAAGAGCTTTCTACAGCACCAGAGACAAACATGTCACATCCAGAAGATGCAAAGCAAGACTGTGGCAATGAAGTGCAGTTTATGAGGACCTGGGGTCTCAACCCTGCACCAAGGAACTGAGAAAGAACAGCAAAGACAGAACTTTCTATAATGAATTATCTGCATTCCTTTATCCTGGTAGCATGGTCATGCCACCTCTTGCGTGAGCATCACCCACATCACTCATCATGGCACACCTGCTCAGCCTCTGGGATCTGGGATGATATTTTGCTTGCCATCATGCAGGCATTCCTTTTCACTTACCAGGACTCCATTCCCACTTACTCAGGGCACGCCTGTGCATATTCCCTTGCTGTCCACTCATACACACTCCCCTACTGTTTCTATCCTTCTCCCCATTTATGGCACTGTGTTAGCACCCAGTACCCTGCCTGCCTCTTATATTCATTGCTGTGTTCCCCCTGCATCCATATCCCAGGTGCCATGTGCAGCTTGCACCTCATCTCCATTCCTTCTGCCTGTCTATATCAGCTTCTTTCAAGCTTGCAGGAGCCAGGCAGGAAGACTGCTTTTGATTCATCCACATTATCAGCAAAGTGCATCCAGATCTGAACAGCCCTGTCAGCTCTTGAGAAATGAAACAATAGTGAGTATCTGGTGAATTTCATGGTTATCAACACTCCTAATCAGTCAGATGAACTGGAAGAAAAAAAAAAAAAAAAAAAAAAAAAAAAAAGCATTCATTACTTTGAACTAATGATTCCTTAACATCCTTGCTTTTTGAGACTTGATGCACTTCAGTTACCATTTTTTTTTTTTTTAAATTATTTTTAAATGAATGGAAATCACAACCCTTTTCACCCAGGAATTTCTGTAGTATTCCAGAGCCTGAAGTCTCATTTCCTTTCCTCCTCCTCTGATTTCTGTTTGTAGGGCATCATTATCATTATGTAATGATGTTTCTGTCGACCTGGCAGAGTTGCATAGTAAAGCACATTAACCTGGAGATAACAGATTACTTACATTTTTTATCATGATCTATTGCTGAGTTAGCACACCAGGCCACTTCCAACAGCACTGCGCATTCGATAAATTAGTGTGCTGGCCTAGAACTCGTGATGGAATATTGTTTGGATTTCTGGTGGCTCTGCAACTAATCGTATTTTTCCCATCTGTTTGCTTTGTTTTGACTCAGAGCTGTCGAGGGAGAGGAGTACAGAGATGAGAGAATAAGGGATCTGCCTGTGCAAGATTTATCCCTCAGTATTAATTGTCTCATTCACTTCATTAGGATCTCTCCCATCAGCCTACTCCAAGCTGATGACCTCTAACTTGGCCTGATCCAGCTGAGATGCTGAAACCCTCTTTACTTTCTACTGTCTTCATAAGGAAATAAAAGCTTTCCCATGACTTACTTAGATCAGCCACGAAGCCCTAAATTCATCTCAGACAAACCTGGAATCAGGAGTGGTCTCTCTAAAGCTTTGGTTTCTTACTATTTCTCACTTACAAACTCACAAGCCTTCAGAAGCAATGCAAACCATCAGAGTACACCTCAAGCCGAAGGAGAACTCAAACCGCTTATGTGACAAACATCAAATCCCGTCCAGCTTCAGGATCCCTATACAGCATGAGAACAATTTTCAACATCTTTAGGTTTTTTCAAGGATAACAGCACTGGAGATGGTATTCAAGACATGGTTTCTGCACAGGTATCCCAGGAGACAAACTTCTGCAGCCATCATAGCTGACCTTTCATACAAAGGAGATGCGTGTCTCTATAGCCTCTTTGCACATGGCTCCTGCAGTAGGTACACCTAACACAACAGATTTGGAGAGATTTTGTATCCTTTTTCACAGAACACTTGTTTTCTCCACACTTCAACAACAAGGATCAAATACAAATCATATTACCACTGTTTATGTAGGGCCTACAAAGCTAAACTATGGCATTAAATATCTCTCTGCATAGCCTATTGAGAGCTGCCCTGTTATTACTGCAAGCTAAGCAGGTCACTAGAGAGACCTAGAGGTCCCAATTCTGGAAACTTATGCATGTAATTCTCGTGCCACTGCTGACCACAACAAGTTTATTTGTGTACTTAAAGTTAAAAAACTTCATGAAGTGCTTGCAGGATCAGAGTCCTATTTCCCAGGGTGGTAGTTCTGCTGCTGGTAAATAAGTGCCAGGAAATAGAGCAGAGACATGCTGGTTTGTGCATCCCCAGACACACAGAAGACAGTAGCAAAATAATATTTACCAACCTGAAAAAACTGTAAAAATCTGGAGTTTTCAGCTTTTCTGACAGTACTAACAGCAGAAGAGTGAAATAAATTAAATAATCATGCCATAAATACTAATTAATTGCCATTAAAAAGTACTCAAATCGTTTAAAAGAAAAATGCAACCATTAATCAGAATAGCTCAGGTACCTAAATAAATATTTACTATTATGTGTGCATATTTAATCTACCTACCCATCAAAGACTAATGCTCTGTTCCTTGCCAGTGAGGCTTATTAATATCCTACAGGGAGAAAGCGGTGCCCCAGAACTGTGCAGAATTGGGTATGGGGATTTGAGAGTAAAACAGTTGCATAGGTAAGAGCGTAAGCCTGGAAATTTAGTCCTATATATAGACACACATATGGGAATAACCTCATCTTATTATCTGTGTTTAAATTAACAGCTCCAGGCCCTAATACACAAACCTCATTGTCCCAAACAAGTGCTTCTTAATGGATAGATCCCATCCTGAAGAGCTCCTAAGCCCACACATCAAAGTCTTCTCAAGATCAGGATTTAGCATATTGTATTAATGAGAATTACTTTCAACCCACTGTGCAAGAACAGGTCTATCTATAGCATTCAGAAAACAAAAAGCCTCCATGTTTGAAGTCTGCTCAGAGATGATTTGTTAGGGAGGTGGGCTGGAACAATTTTCAAGGAAAAAAAAAAATCAGCTGGGAAAGGAAAACAGGACTTCTGAGCTTTAAAGAAAAAAAGAAAGATGTGACTAGCTTTGAGAACACACAATCCAACTCAAAGCTCACAAACAAGAATTAAGGATACTCACCATCTGGAACACAGAGATTTAGCAGTCTACTGCCTACTGCAAAATGGACCCTTTAGGGCCTTCATGTAGCTTCTGCCCCTCATTTTAAAGGGTCATCCCCTGCAAAAAGCATGCTGGAAAAATGCTTTCACTGAAGGGAGAGTCTAACAAGATACAGCTTGGGGGAAAGAAATGATAAAAAGAAGAACATTGGGGGCTTATTTAGATGCTATTATGATATGCTTGTAGGCTTGTCCTGAACTTGTGTGCTTCTGGTTTTTGGAGTAAATTGCTTTTCCAAGTGTCTTTAGGGGAAATTAAATATAAACAATTAATAAACATTGGGAAGATTACTTTTAAGTGTTCTCAGGAGGCATTTGCTATGATTTCTATTATTTCTAATAAAACAAAGTGTGGGAGTGAGATTTTGTTTTTTTCCTGTTTAGGCTTTCTGTAAAAAAAAAAAACAAAACAACGATACCCCCAACAAACAAAAAAACAAAACAAAACAGTACAAAAAAAAAAAAAACCCACAATTTTTTTTCCATCCCTCAATGAAAGTCACATGAAAACGTCAGTATTGGCAAAGCCAATAAAGATTCAGAGAACAAACAAGTTTATTAAGCTTATATGTAAGGCTTATTTCAATTGCTTGCTTGATACAGTTTTATAAAATTCTGCTAACTTCTACTACAGAGATGTAAATAATAGGAAACAAGTAGAGTCTAATTCAGGAGTTGGACTTTTTAAGCATTAGTAGAATAGGAGTGAGTTTTCCACTTGCAAACCATTTTGATGTCCTTTATGTTTTTGCTTAAACTGACTTTCAAGGCTTATGTGTAACAATATATATATATATAAAAAACCCACTAATGTCTCACTTTCTAAGGGAAACTACCATGCTTTCGGAAAGAAAAAGCTACGATACTAAAACACTAGGTGTACTTGAATACACCTAGTGTAAACTTGAATTCATAAACAAGGAAACAAAGTACTTTTTGGTTACTGAGCAAATCCAATAATCAGAATCAGTTACTTATCTTTAAAGGAATTTCAATAGAAGATTTAACACCTAAATAACTTTCTAGACGTGACCTCAAATCACCCATTACAAAGTGCAGATCATCCATTTTCACAGAAGTTCTGCAGAAAAATATCTCAGGTTAAAAAATAAACTGGCTCCATAACAACCTCTCAGGTGTAAGGTACCTGCACATTGTTATTGACTTTGGTAAAGCACTGCTAATTTACACCAGATGGAGAATACCTGAGCTACCGAGGATCTCCGCACAAGATGAAACTGCTTCAGGTTGAAAAGCCATCAGAACAGTGTCACAAAGAAACCTGGCAAAGTCAGTACTCTGTTTTATTTTTATTTTTTAATTTTTTCTCCATAAAACAGGTACAACTCTTCTCTTTTTGTCCTTACCTTGTGCTACTGTCTTTCTTTAGGTAATCCTAAAGAAGTTAAAGAGAGGAGGAACTTTCAGGAAATAGCTGTTTCTTAAATATAGCAATAGAAAGTTCTTGCATAGCAAAGCCAATGGCTGCCCTACTGAAAACTTCCCAAGAGTTTGAAGATGTTATTAGGAGATTAAAAAAAAAAAAAGAAAAAAAAGAAAAAAAAAAAGAAAGCAGCTGATTCTAAATTTTGCGTATACTTTTTTTGAAAGAGACTTCTGAGGGGAGACACTTGGAGAGGTGGTTAGTGTTAAGGAATCTGGATATAAAATGCCTGTTAATGACCGGATGTTTTCCAGGCTATTTTGTGATTGGCTCAGCAGAAGGAGAACCTTCTCACCTTAGATCTACTATTAAACTTTTCAAGAAAAAGGGTGTTTTTTTTTTGCTGATTTCTTCTTAGGACTTTTTTAACATTAAAGGTTGGGCACGTTCAAATCAATGTTTTAGAAAATAACATCCTGGTTCTCTTCCTTTGATCCTAGCCTACTTTTCTCTCCAACAAGCAATGTCTTTTGTCAACTGTTAAAGAACTGTTAGAGAAACTACAATCCACAATCTACCTTGCTTTTCTAGTGCCAAGGATATTTTAGCAGAAAATGCTCAAAAACCCCAGTGCTGCGAATGTTTCAGGTGAACAACTGTTTCATGCATGTGTCTGGGAATAGAATGGTTTTGTTTGGGGATCCAAGGTGTCATGGGAGATGGGAAACTGACCAGGGTTTGTTGAGTGTAGCTAGGGAATGCTGGTGATAGTAGTGGTTCTTTGGATCTGTGTAGGTGGATAAAGAACTTGCTGAGAACATGACATTGACTTGATGTGATAGCTAGTAGTACTTCCCAGAATAATGATGTGAACCAAAAAGAATCAAGGTAGTGCTCTGGGTGCTACATCAGCAGGGTATAAAACTATTTTGCTGTTGCTTCTGTCTTAATTCTGGGCCAGAGTCTGAGGGAACGATGCTCTGGAAAGGGCATTTATGCGACCCAGAGGAGACCTCAGATCTGGGCCCTGCTCCAAAGTATAGATATGATAGATAAAGCATATTTCTGTTGATGGGATAGGTGCTTTTGGAGTTGAGAAGAAACTGAGCAGGGCATTTGAGTTGGGACATAAGCATCACAAATTATAGTCTAGACATTTTTATCTATTTATTTATTTATTTAGTGGTTTTAGTTCCAACTTTTCCTGTATCTAATGTATCTGGGGACTGCAGCAGTCTTTAATTTCTTGGGGACAGATGATTATATAGGTTATGAGGTGCTCTTGCATGATGTTGATGGCAAGCAAATACATAATATTCTTATTTGACTTTGCTGATGGTGCAGTACAGTGGTGCAGCAGGAGGAACATCGGGCAAGTGGTCAAAAAACTTATGTTCATTCTTTTCTTTGGGTTCTGAGTTGCTCTATGACCTTGACGTATGACTTCCTTTCTTCTTTTTCTTTCAACTTGTGTTTTTGTTAGATCATGAACAGTACCTTGCATTGTGGAGCACTGACTGCAGCTGACCTTTCTAAACACAACTGTATCACATAAGGAAAACTTATAAATTATTTCTATTGGTTGTCTGATTGAAAAAAAAAAAAATTATTCTTACTCTTGTAGTAGAAAGTCATTACTATTGCAAGGAAATGCAGTTTCTCCCAGCTGTGCAAAACTGGTGACAGAACTAGGGAGCTTTGAACTTCCCGTAAATTTGTGAATGCATGAATTGTCACTGACTGGCAAGTAGAATTTTTCTTCATGCTTTTTGTGGGTGAAATTAATTCCTCTCTGTTTAGGTTTATATTGCTATTTAATTTGAGGCTGATGTAGAGGGCTTAAAGAGTGCACAGGTGTGTGATTGCACTTTACAGGGAATTAAATCTTTTCATCTCTTACATGTCCTTAGCTAACGTTTAAGATGGGGCATGTGTTGGTGATGTCTCCTTACACCTGGAGTTTGGAGTTTTAATTAGAGTGGTGTGAAGAGTTATGCCAACAGTGCTTTCAGTGGAACATCATACGTCTTCACGAGTGTCTTAGATGAATAATTTTGGTTCTGCATTCCTTAACAGAAAGTTGCATGGTGTTTCCTACCTTCTGTAAGGTCAGAAAGATTGTAAGTCAGGCTTTCCTGCTGCATTTCAACACTTCCTGTAATGCCAGACAGAGGGTCCCACACTCATCATATCTCAAAACCTAAAACTAGATTAACTTTATGTTAGTGCAGCACTAAAAAGAGTATTGTGCATCTTTCCAGTCTACCAGATATTCTCTTCTGTGGAGGGGCATCCAGATAGCTTGAGTAGGACAACCTGCCTGCCAACTCATGTTACTCACTTACCTGCTTTCTATGGGAAAAAAAAAAAAAAAAAAGGTTATCGTAGGAGTAAAAGAATGGTTAGTTTAAGAGTAAAAGACCTATGTGATGGTGGTGTCTGTGCTTCTCTCTTTGCTCCTTCCTTCCTTCCCTGCAATCATTTACAAACTTACCCATCTTATCCAAACTTATCTTACCAGTACATGAAGGGAGCATATAAAGGAGGGGGAATGGCTGTTTACAAGGGTGGATACTAATAGGAAAAGGTTTTAAACTGAGACAGGGGAGGTTTAGGTTAAATATTAGGAGGAAGTTTTTCACTCAGAAGATGGAAATGTGCTGGAACATGTTGCCCAAAGAGGTTGTGGATGCCCCATCCCTGGAGGCATACAAGGCCGAGCTAGATGTGGCTCTAGGCAGCCTCATCTAGTGGTTGGTGACCCCGTATTCTATGATTCTATGATATTCAGACAACCTGAGTAGGTGAAAAATCTAAGTGAGTGAACTGGAATAAATTTGGGAAAAAAAAAAAAAAAAAAAAAAGTGTGCTCAGATAAAGAAAATATTGAAATCCAAATTGAACTAAAGAGAGACCACAGTGATAACTTGGGCACATTACCTGAAAGAACCTGATGTGTTTTATGCCAAAATCTTTTCAAATTTTCTATGTTTTTCAGTATGCTTAGCTGTGTTGGATAGCACCTACAGAGTGAATTCTCCTAGTAGGGCATTTCATGGCAACAGCGGCAGAAAATGAGGGAAGATCCACTTTGGGTTTCTTGGGTGCTTCTAGTGACAAGCCAGCAGCCATCCCTGCTTTCTGCCTGGCCCCTGACTGCCCATACTGCATATCTGAGGATCAACCTAACCCCCCTTTGTGGGTCTGTCCTGGCAGGGGTAGTGGTTATCTGTAGTGTGATTTGCTCCATGCTCTTAGAAGGTTTCAACTCATTCTATTTCAAGTACTTCCTAACAGAGCAAGAGTCATGATATCAATCTTAGCAAGGGAAATTCTGGTAACAGCTGGGCTGGTGGCCAAATGAGGCCATATGTGAGCTTGGAGAGGCCAGTACGAGTTTTAGCTACAGGAAAAAAAGGAAAAGAGCTATGGCTTTCTTCTCCTAAGTGTACAAACAATTCACTATTACCCCCTGCCTAGCACAAGCCCAGCATTATTTCCTTCGCTCTCTCATGATTACTGGTTTTAAATTCTTCTGACTTCAGATTACCACATGAAGCCCTGGTGGCTGCAGCAGGACAGTCTGTTCTAAAGTACTCACTAAAAAAATCAAAGGTGAAAGATAGTGCAGTATGCTTCTGCCCTGAGGTTTCCAAAATCATTGTGTTTAACTTGGTCCAGTTTCATGAAGTTCCTTGGGTGCCTGACGATTAAACTCCTCACTTACCCTACTAGGAAACAAGTACTGAACTCATTAAGAGAACACACAAGAGCTAGAGCATGCCTTCCTCATCAGGGATTTGTCTGCATGAAAACAGGCAAAAGGTGCCTTGCAGCAACAATGCCAGTGGATACCTTTAAAGCTGATTCTTAAGAAAATGACTTTTTCAAGTAACTATACTGTCTGTCTGCCTAAGGGTGGTAGTGTCCATCAGTCTGTCCTTCCTGTGTAACCCTGAAAGTCCCTGGCAAATTGAGCACAATATGACAGAGAGGAGAGGTCTCAAAGACGATTACAAACTTCATTAAAGGAATGACTGATGGTGAAATCACTGAAGAAAAGGCTACTAAGCTCACCCTTTATTAGACATTAGGGAATCCGCATGGAGAACGAGACATCAAAAGTGAAGCATCACCAGTTTTCTCTGCTCTCCGAACAACTTGTTTTTAGCTCTGTTGGACCTGACTGAGACAGGGGAAGGACGGATTTAATTCGCCCGCCCTGGCAAGGGAATATGCTTAGCCCCTGACATCATTATAGATGAATCCCTCCAGAGATATTAAAAATGGAGAGCATAGTTCAATCTTGGTGGCGTCATGTCCAGAGGGCCAGTGGGAGAAATCCTCCTTGCCTAGTTAGGCTTAAAGCGAAACTTAACACAAAGAGGATGACTAAAGTGCATTTAGAGCGAGTGATTTATGTAAAACTATAACCTTTATAAAATAGGATTAAGTGCCAATGTGCTTACATTTGGATGGGGAACGCTTGTTATTTGCCCTGCAAGAGTTATGGCCAATAGGTCTCTGCAAACAGAGACTGAGGAAGAGACAGAATGTCTCAACTGCTTTTTCATTTTTTTTCCTTCTTGTTCCTGCCCTCCTCCTTCTTTCATTAAAGCTACACATCATATGAAGTGGCACCAGCCTCAGAGAGTCTCTGACAAAACCATTGCATGGAGCCTCAGGATAGAACTTGCTGCAGTTCATGTTCTCTCCCTCTGCCCTTCCTCTCCCTGTCTTTTGCTTTTCTAGTGAACATCCAATAAGTCAGATGAAACTTAATCTTGTTTGCGCTGTCTCTAATTCTCTTTCTTTCTTTATTCTCCTTTTCTCTTGCTGCTCTTCTTCCTTGTCCCTCCTCTGCCCTCCAGCTTCAAGTTGTTTTATGTTGCTCTAGAACAACAGCACTTTTTTGGCTTACCTTTATTCTTTCCTGTTTCTGGCCTTCTCCCTTGGTTGCAGATCAGTAAGTGCAAACAGTGGGCAAGGGAACATCAGCAGAATAAAAATGAATTGATGCAGTTCAATCCCTATTTTATGCCTTTTAAATTTTTGAATGGGCTGATTTTTTACAGAAGTGATGTGATCAAACCTGAGGGAGCAATTCTGCTTTTTTGCTCTGAGACCCACAAATACTGGGTAAATCTCCTCAGGGACCCAGATGCTGTCTTGGTGATGGATCCTGGAGGTGCAGCTTGTTGAGGGAAATGATCCACTGGTCACTGACGATAAGAGGGGAGCTAATTTCAGAGGGCTCCATTTGCTTCCCCCTCCCTGTCTATATGGCAAAGTCTTGGGTACCTTGGAATATTCTGGGGGTTGTTTTCCAGGTTCTGAGTGCACAAAGAGATCAGTTCCTGCATCATGAAATTAGTTAAGAAAGTGAACAGTAGCTGCCTTGTTTTGTTGTTGTCATGTTTGTTCCTTTTTTAATAAAAATCTTTCTTAATAGAGTAGGTGTTTTGTAAACGCTAAGCTTGGGACTCAAGACTTGTATCTTTATTTCTGTGCAAAAACTTCCTCATTTTCAATGCCCTCCTCTGTGGAAAATGGGCAAATTCAGCACCTACATGAAATTATGGAAATGGGGAGCTCAAATCACTTAAAAATAACCACTGTCCAGTGAAATCTGACTCTATCCATTTCTTGATTTTAGGAAAATCTTTCCCTTTTCATGCCGGTGGGAGAACAGAATTATTGTCAGACTTTGCTTTTCACATCCGCTGCTGCTACTTCAGAAGGAAATTGTGAGTATAAATCAGCTGGGGGCTCTGATCCAGCTATTCTCCTTTTGACTGCAGATTGTTATGTTTTCCTCCCTATGAAATAAGAATTAGACTTGTGGAAATGCCAAGCCTGATTCTTATCATGCTCTGGTTTTCTACTGGTATCGTTGCAATGATTTCTGCGTTGTTGCTCCTGTTACATATTGGGATTTATGAAGATAAGGGTCAGTATAATAAGATTCCTCAGTATTAGGGAGAATAATTAATTTCAAGTCTGAGCCCTAACATGACATACGCCAGTTCTTGATGGATGAGTAGCAAAAGCAGCACAAGCTTTGTTCAATGTGAATTCTTGCTTCTCCAAACCTTTTCAATATACTCTCAAACTTTAGCCAGGAGCTGTAATGTTATGTTTCTGCAATGAGTCCTTTCTCTCTCAAATTTTTCATCTTGACTTAATATGATTTCCTCCTCAAATAGTAACTTGCAGCTGTCAGGATTGGGAACATTGATCTGCTCTTGAGACAACCCATGAAGACATGTTCATGACCTTGCTTTCTCACATTTCCAGCCCTCCTGCTTGTGACTAAACTGGTCAACCTCTAACAGCAACTTTTCATCCAGTGGTTCTGTTTTAGTCCTGGAGCTCAGAGCATTGCATCAAGCAGGGAGCTGGGAGGGTGCAGAGGCAGATATGCTCTTCCTTCCCAACACCCAAGACACTTCAAATTACTCTGGTTACAGTTTTACTCAAAAGCTGCTGGGTCTGTTTGGGTCTAAATGGTTGTTATGTTTTACAAGTGGATTACTACAAATCCTTAGGGAGGGGAAAAAAAATTAACAACAAGAATAAGTTGAGAAGTTGAAACCACTATTGGCATAGTCACACCAGCTTCACCTACTCAGTGGTTGCTGTTGTAGAATGCAATCCCCATACACAATGCATTACCAACTTCCAATATGCAGTAATATTTACATTAGCATTAGGACACCATCAAGCCTTTACTTATCCACATAGTTAAAATTGTTATCTGTATACGAACCCCAGAGATGATATATCTATTTGTCAGCAGTGACCTGATGATAATAGCAGTACAATTTAGTTACAATATACAATATCATTAATCATCCAAATGTAGCATAAACAGAATGGACCATTTGCTAAGGTCTTGTTGGGGGTGGAAAGAAGGTCCCTCATTTACAACAGCTGTATCTGCCAGAGGCTTATCTAAGGAAAGGGACTAGCAGAGATGGGGGTGGGGAGGGGAGGATGAAGTGGGAGAAATCTTCTGTCGAAATCAGAATCACCTTCAAGGGTGGTACATGCCTCTATTTATTAGCATTATGCTACATATGCTAATGGCAGACTGTACACTATTTCTGAGCATTAACATCTGCTCAAAGCAACAGACTTTCACTTACAGAAACTGATTTAAACTCAGTGAAGCAGATAAACACAGAAATCTAAGCAGGTGGCTGCGACTGAAGGAAGAATTCTCAATTCCTGCACTCAACCGATGAACTTCACTAAAACCATAATTAATATTCAGATAACTATATTCTGACACATAGAATAAACAAGATCATTTAAAGGATGCAAATGCCTACCTGGTATGAGGGGAAGCAGGGTCTTGGGTTTGGAATACAAAGTGGTTTTAATATAAATCCAAAGCATTCCTTTTTTCTTACTGCTGCCTTTGATGTTAGCATGGGCCAGAAAACATAAGTAGCAAGAAAATGTTACTGAAATGTTTACAGGCACAAAGTGGGAACTAAACTTTTAAACAAGCAGTTTGTGGAAAGTAATAATATAAATGAACCTTTGCTTGTAGAAACAAACTTTTAACAACTGTGCTGTTGAGTTTGGTTGCCACTTATAAAATCATTGGCTTTCATTTGGAAAACTTTGTACATGCAAGGCAAAAGAAATCCTCTTCTTTCCAGTCACACTTGTTTGAGTTTTGTGTTGAGCATGGATAGCTGGTTCCAAGTGAAAGAACTACCAGTGTTTCATCCACAAGATAATATTGCAAAAACAAAACTCTATCCCATTTCTCTCTAATTCCAGACTCTGAAAAGATGGATAGACTTTAAATCTAATCTGGTTGAGTCTGAAGCTTAGAGTGAAACACTAAACAGGGGTGAATTTTACGTGGATTCAGATTTTACTGCAGGTATTTGATCTGTTTCCAGAGGTAATACTACTCCCCCCAAAAATTATGTGGTATTTCTTTTCCTTATAAAACAGATATATATCCTTACTGTCAGTCCTAAAAGGCATATTCAAGCCTTGTGTGCTCAACTAGAATTCTGGACTGGTATTTCCTTGGTTATTGCAAAAAGAGTTACTATTCAAGACTCTATGGTGCCCTCTGAATTACATTTCTCCTCCATTGATGAGGTGCACAGATTTGGATGGAATGCACACTGCAGGTATGGTCCTAAGTTTTCAAGAACTGTGGATCAGATCACCATACTGATGAAATTGCTTATTATTGTTCATTGCATGATGAAATGAACTACAAATCCGCTGGGTGGAAAATGGTAAGAAGCTGGGAGAATGTTTTAGGAAAGTGTTGAATACATTTGCCCTGTTCTCACCAGTTCCTAGGCATCCTCTCATGGCCGTTGTTGGACACAAAATGGTCTTGTGTACACCGTACTTTCAAATCAGTAGAGCTGTACTTAAGCTATCAAAAAAGCTACTTTTTTCTTTTTTTTTTTTTTTTCATTTCTTTTTTCCTTTTGTGATTTCAGTGTTTGCGTTATTTTCTTCTGTAACTTCAGAAAGCAAAGCTTTGTTCTTAAAGATGAGACTTGTGTTCACTGCATTCCAGGGGAGGGTGATTGGCAATGAATAGCAAGTAAAGTAAAATTTTGAGACCTGACCCCGAAAATAACTACAAACACCATATGCATACTCATATAACCATTTTGCTATTCTTTTTTTGGTATTGCTATTTCTTCCAGTTTCTATAAGCCTAGCGAGCCTTGCTGTGCTTCATCACAGCCAGATCTGGAATATGTGAGAGTATATGAGAATCTCAACTTTCTTTTTTTTAGGTACATTTTCCATCCTGTGTGTTAACTGGGAGAATCTGAATCTTAATTGAACTATTTCAAAACAACAAAAAGTAAGGATCTCAAAATATACTGTTTTGAGACAAAATATTTGAATATTTTTGTCTCAAGATTTTTCATGCAACCTCATAACTTCAGAAAGTGTTTTCTACTTTTTGAATGTATCAGAGCCAGCGATAAAGCTCTATTAATGTTTAATTTGAATTTCCTGCTGTCTTTGAAATCAGAAGTAGCAACTTCATGGCCTTCCAAGATCTTATGCCAACTCCCTCTTCTGTGAACATTGAGAATCACGGGATGCGACTACATCACCGTAATCTTTTGGGAGTAGTAGTAGCATAGCAGATACCTATAATACTGTGAAGATTAGAAGTTTACCCCTGCTGATCTACCTTTTTTTCTCCCCACATTCAAGTCCACCTAATTTGTCCCTATGGGTTCATAGAATGACTTAGGTTGGAGGGAACCTTGAAGATCATCCAGTTCTAGCTTCCCATCCTGTATATTTGGTTCTTGATACTGGTGTCTGTTGGGTGTTTTGTGGTGTGAATCTTCAGAAATGTACTGGCAAATTCTGACCTATTCTCATAATATGTTCAGCCAAGTCAATCAGAAAGTATACTGGCTTCAACTGTGCATGATCAGACCCTAGCAGTGGAGGATAATGATATTATCACTTTAAAATTACTAGCTTTCACATGTTTCCAAATTTGTGAGTATTTAAAATGATTGTTAGAGACATGCGTGACTTTTTGAAAGTTCAGTTCTAGAGGACTTGTTACTTCTGAATATTAATAATCTGAAATTTGTAAGGTGAAATTGTTAGGCTGTTATGGTTTTTTTGGTTGCTTGTTTTGTTTTGTTTTTGTTTTTGTTTTCTGTTTGTGCTTAATTGTACGCATGTAAATGTTTCATTGACTGCTTTGGAGGGGTGAGAAAAGATCTGCCTGAAAAAGCTTCTGTATAAAGTCATAAGGAGGAAATGAAAAGACTGCCTACCAATCTGTTAAAAAAAATAAAATTGCCCAAGTGTTTGGTATCAATTTCCAGTGAAGAAAAAAAAGGGTGTTTTCAAAAGCTCCTAATGCAGTTCCAAGTAAATCTTCACTGCCAGTTTAAAGGAATAATATGAGGAAAAGCAGATCGAAAGCACCTGCCGAAGGAGCCTCCCTTTGGATAACAGGCATGCAGCTATTCTTCTCCTCCCCAAAAGCAGAGGGGAGGTGAGATGGTTGCAAAGCAGTTGGAAATCTCTGCCTGAGTAGTAGGACATCTGTACTAAGATGTATAGTTATTATAGACATATATATTGCAAATAAACCCAACTGGAATCAGGACATCAAAAGACTGATGCTCTCTCCTAAGTATTCATCCTTTAAGTATTGTGTCTTTCTTTCTTTCTTGTTTTGTTGACTGCCTATTAGTGTGCTAATCTCTTGGGGGAGATTACTGAACAAATAGCTGTTGGACAAAAAATAATGACAAGGAAGGAAAGCAAGAAAAAAATGTAAGAAAGGAAGGAGGGGGGCAGTAACAGTGGAAGCAGAGCTGCAAAAAAATCACTTGCTGCTTTAAGGCTGAAGGAAGGCAGAGAGCCTCATTTCCCAGTGGGTCAATAAGGAAAGGATCAGGTCCTTACAAAGGGTACTCAGCACCCTTGCAGGATGTGTTACTGTCTACCCCAAAAGGAATAATATAAACATGTCATTTCTGGGGGCAGCAGCTGGCAGCTCCCAGTCCCCTTCTTCACTCCTCTATCAGGGGTAATGGAATGCTGTCCTGGTGAATGCATCAGATTAAAGCGGAGATTCTCAAGCTAAACCACCTGAGTGAGAATCTGGGACAGGCTCATGTTCTGCATGGACCAGCATGGAGTAATTTGCCGTGAACTGGGGACAAGTTGCAGAGACCTCCACCAGCTCCTATTTCAGCATCTTCAGCCCTGCAGCTGCCCAGCCCCAGCCCTACCAGAGGCACGGCTCAATGCGCGGCATCCAATTTTCCAGCTAACACTTTTAGAAAACAAATCCGTTGTCAGCATTACGTGTCACACAAATATTGTCGCTTCCCGGGAGGAGATGTTTATCTGTGTTTGCCTAGGTTTGCTTTTGAACTGGACATTGAACTTGTTTCCACGCAATGATTAACAGTGATGGCAGTGCGAACAAAGGGAAACAGCTTTGAGTAGGATGGTTTGTGGGGAAAAAAGAAAAAAGAAAAAAGAAAAAAAAAAAGTAGAAGAAGAAGAAAAAGGAAAAAAAATCCCTACAGTCTGATAATGCCACTGTCAAGGGAAGGCATTCTGTAATCTGGGAACAGTCCTATATATAGCAATATGCCTGAGTGCCTCTGGGGAGCTGAAGCACTTATAAATCTCATGTATTAGATGGAGGCAGAGCGCAGCACTTTCCCTGTTTATATAGAGGTGGCTGTTTCTAGTGGTTCTTGTGCATCTTGGAGTAAGATGCCAGTATGCCAAGATGCAGCTTTAAGAGAAATCTTTTTTATTATTGTTAGTATTTGTTTTCTTTTATCCTGGCCTCTTTGACTCTTTCTTAATTTCTTTTCCGTCTTGCCTATTTTTGTCTTTACTTGGGGACACTAAGAGCAGCCTCATGACAAGACTTGCACATTTTGGTGTTTTTTTTCTTTTTTTTTTCTTTTTTCTTTTTTTTTTCTTTTTTTTGTCAGATGATATTTGTAGGGGAAAAACAGCTTAGCAGGAAGGAAAGCTGTTCACAGATTTGGGGTAAATTTGGCAAGTTGTTTCAAGCAGGACAAAAAAGGAAAAATGTCAAAAAATTTGGAGGATTAATTTACCTGTTTTAAATAGCCCATACATGGTTTTGGTATTGTTTTCTAAGTGTATAACTGCAAGATCACACAAAGGGAAAGTGCTCCAAAGCGAAATACCTTGAGGTATGTGAAGGTATACACACACACACACACACATATATATATAAGATATAAAGATATATATGAGGATTTTTTTTTTTAGATCAACTTAGCCCAAATTGTTTTGACAATTTTTTCTTTCTTTCTTTCTTTTTTTCTGGTTCAATAGCAGAAACTAACCAAAACCCAAACCCAACCAAACTTTCCAGGCCAGACTTCAGCACCGGTACAGCTGTAGTTCTGATTCTCCCCCTAGTTGTAGTCCCTGAGTAATGCTGCCATCTCTGACACTGGTGTGCACCATGTCCTTGGTCACCTCATCAGACCTCTCAGCAAGGATCTTCTCCCCTCCCCCCTCCCACCCCGTCCTCCCATCCCGACCCAGGCATGCACAGCACCTTGCACAGAGGGGACTGCGGTCGGCTCCGACCTGAAGGTGTCACTGCTACGCTGTGAATGCTGACACCCGCCAACAGCCTTTCCCTTAGCTGTACGGTGGCTGCACTGCAGTTACAATGAACATGCAAAAAATGGTAATAGGTATTGCAAAGTACAGTTTTAGCACTTAAAAGACACCAATATATTGACCCATTTGTGTCGATATTTATTCCTTAGCAGCTGCATTACATTGGCATATAAGCCCCTGTCTAGATTCCATTAAAATCCGTGACAAACTCCCATTGACTTAAATGGTGCAGGATAGAGCCCTAAATCTTTAATGTACTCATGTACATGTCTGTTTTTTTTTTTTTTTTTTTTTCCTAGATAACGTAACCACCACAATGTAAAAATACATTTATCATGTGCACTTTGCTCAAATATCTGTAAATGCAATAGTAATCACCCTTTCATATTATGTGCTGTGTATCAACAAGTTACTTCTACTTAGGGAGGGAAAAAGAGTTCTTAAAATGTTCCTTCCCAGAAATGCTAAAGTGTTCTGTACAGAAATTCCTAGCTAAAGCTTTCTACAAACATATACCACTGCTATCTCACACAAAGAATTTCAATCTGAAGGATTCAGTTCTTACTCCGTCACTGAATGCAAATATTCCTCAGTCCCTATGCATCCCCCGATTAACAGCATCAATTGGGTTAAAATAAGGATGGCAAACTGAGTGCTGCTGGTGGGGATGCTAGATCATTTCCAACCTTGCTGCAACATGGCAACAGTTAGGACTAGGTTATGGACAGTTTTACTCATTGTAATCAGCAGCTGCTTCTCAAGTGCCTTCCCTGATGTTTATTTCTACCCAGTGGCAGTGGAGAAGTCCTCTTAGCTGCCATGGCTTCAAGGATTCCTGGGGTAGGATGTTGGACTGTTACCTAAAATGGCCCTTATGGACAATACAATGGTGGAAAATCCTCAGCAGGTAAGAAGTTGACAGTGTCACTCTTCTGCCAGCTGAGCGTTTGATCAACTTGAGGCAAAGAAATGAACACTCAGGAGTGCTCAGACAGAGTGAGGAAGAGCTGGAGTGGCAACCAGGGACCTGCTGGGGGTGGTGCTTTCTTAGGGTGTTTGCCATCTTTGCCAGGTTAGTTAGCCAACACTGAAAGCCACATTCAAGACTGTTCTCACTGCTGGCTCCTGTCTGGGCATCTAAACCAGCTGAGACAGTTTCCAACAGCATCAGTGAATGACTTGTTGGCATCTCCTCACATTTTTTCCCATCTGCTGATAACCAACTGCTGTATCTTGTTCCCTTGTCACAGCATTTCCAGGCAAGAGGTGTCTTTTTGTCCTCATCTCTGCAGCTTCCATCATAGCAGGCTCTTGGCCCCAATAGGTGACATGGGGGACAGAAATAGACCACAGCCAAGGCATCCTGTGAGATGCAGAGCCCACTCTGTGTGATGTACTTAATGGTCCATTTAATGCAGTGAGGAGGCTACTCTTATTCTGCTTTTGTTTGCTGTCTTTACTCCACCATTTTCCTTCTCCCTGGAAGCCACAGGACTGTGCTGGGCAAATGCATTGGGGTGCACCCTTGCCTCCATCCCATTCTGAAAGGGGGAAACAGCCATGGCACAACTTGGAAGATGGGAGTTAGCATGCATTAATCCTCACAGGAGCAAAATCTAAATAGCTAATACATACTAAAGTCTCACTGCCTTTTCTGCCTAAGCATGTTACCTGCTGCTAATCCCTATGGAAAAGGTTCTTAACTAGACACTGAGAGAGAAAACAAAGTAAAAGTTGAGATGACCTGATCTAAAGCTGAGATGCTTGAGGAGGGAATTAGGGGTTCAGATTACACCACTGATGACCCTGATGCTCTCCTAACTGGCAGGATTCCTATCGTCCTGGCAAGGAAAGGCACAGAAAACCATCACTCCAGAGTTCTGAGTCATGCTCCTCTAGCAAACTCTCTCTGCATGCACGAAATCCTCACTTCAACTCCACAATGCAAGAAAGGAGCCAGCAGGCTTGTAGGAGATGACTGAACTTAAATCAACATCTTCAGTGTATATTTTTTGGGTAGGCTTTAAACTTGTCCCACGAATCAAAGAAGCTGTGCTGGCATAAGGGCTCCCCCACTCTCTTCCACTACATAACTGTGTCTAAATTTATCTGCAGAATTGCGCTCGTTTTGGAGTGTACAACGTACACATTCAGTTGCTGAAAATCTTTTGGGTCTGGTGACTTTCATCAAGTTTGGGTCTGGGCCCTGCTGTTGTTCTGTAGCTGCATCTCTGATTATCTGAGCGGCAGCATCTGGGAAGAGAGATCAAAAAGATCCCCATCTGTCCTGGTTCAGAGAGAATTGGACCTGATTCTTCCCCACTAGTCATGTGAGTAACGCTGCCCTGCCAGCCTGTCCAATGCAATAAGGGATTGCTTGCAAGGAGTAAAGGTGGAAGAAGAGGATGTCAGACAGCCCCTCCTGGAAAGATTTATAAATACACCATAACCTACTTCACAGGCTCAGTGCCTTGGAGAGTAATTGAAAGAGATGTTCCATATTGATCTTTTCAGAAAGTTCAGTTTGTCTAATCCATCCCCTCCCCAGGGCCAGGTGAAAAATGTTTGAATTTGTAGTGCTGGGGTGGGATTCTGCTCTCTGTCAACTGGATGTAAATGTCGGGAGGCTCCTCTGAAGTCCACACAGGTTCCATGGTGTAAAGGAAGGCAGCAGCCAACCCCAAGCCAGAGAAAGTGCCCAGGTGTGTGTATAGCTGGGGTTGGCTTGAGGAAACCCATTTTTTTCTTGATGCAGGTTTCCAACAATTTTATAGGATGGACATTATGTATCCATGTTGTGATGTGAGTGCCAGGGATTTACTGTGTGAAATATGGAGAGGAAAGATGATTTTGTGATTAGGAAATCAGACTGGTGCTCGTATAATCTGTGTTTAATTCCCAACCCAGCTGTAGATTGCCTCTCTGTCCTTGGATAAGTCACTTATGCTCAGATCCATAAAGCTATTTAGGTATCTAACACCCATTGATTTCAATGGCAGTTGGGCTCTAAGTGCCTTTAAGGATCTGAGTCTTAATCTCAGTGCATCTCAGGGCCAGGAATCAAACCTATAATATCATAACGTGGTATTTCTTTATTTCTTTCTTTTCTTAGTGAACGTGTGCTTGTCTCTGTCCATTTGGAATATGGTAGGTCTGTATTCGTCTGTACAGTCTCTAGCACAGTGTGGTCCTAATCTTAGCTGTTGCTGGAAAAATACAATGCAAATGAGACAAAAATTACAGGGAAAAAAAAAAAAAAAAAAAGGCTGAAAGCTAAACCACAGCAAAATAATCTAAGTTTAATATTACAATACAGTTTTGAATGCACTCTTGCACTTTGAAGACTATTATCAAAACCCATGTCTTTATCTATGCACTGATCTTCTCGGTCCTGTTAAATTATTCAGCCCCTTTTGCCATCCTTCCTCAAAATATCCCAAATATTTTACAGGTGCAAATTAGGCTCTGAATGTTTGAATCATACATGGTAAGGCACGGAGGTTTTACCTTATTTGCTTTGCAGTTCAGGAAACTGAGTCACAGAACTTTGCCCAGAACAAAAGGTACGTAAGTAGACACTGAAGTCTCAATATGGCATAGCAAGACAATAAATGGAACTGACCCAATGTCTTTTTGTTTTAATCGGAATTATGGGTAACCCAGCTTTAATAGGGATTCCCTGTTCCACCCTTCTGGTTTCTAAAGCACTGTTTTCTATCTCCTCCTGCTCCTCTTTGTGAGTTTTGTTCGTCTAATAAGAGCATTCTTCACTCTACCACTGTTCCTCTCCTTAAGAGCAGATAATGTATGGTTCTTCATGGGACTTTATGCAAACGGGAACACATAAAACCAAGCTGCCATGGAGAACAAACTTTTGGAGATTTGCAAATGGGTCAGGCTGCCATTCTGTGTGAGGAGCTGTTTAAACTTGGGCCAGATACACTATCGGGTGTTTGCTGGTGTCTGCACAGCATAAAGACTGCAGTTGTGCTGTTTGCTAACTGTCACCAGAGAGAGATGGAGAAAGGCTGGAGAGTTTTCTCCAGATTAGCTCATTCTGCACAGGAGATGTGGAGAAGTTCCCCACCTGCAGCCATTGGCTGGAACTTGCAAGGACCCCAGCACAATGGGATGTAAGCACACTTTGCACAACCAGCCTCAGCCAACCTTAAAATCTAAGCCTGCTTCCAGGAAAGCTCAGGCTTTGCTGTGGGTGAGCACTGCATTCTCCTTGTCTGAAGCACTTTTTCCCTAGAAATAGACTATCCTTGATACTCACACATTTCTTAAAAGCACACATGCCTAAAGTTGTGTCATTTCCTTCCTGCTCTTCGGGTTTCAATAACCCCAAGGGCTGTATCCTGTCTGAGGAGTCAAAGCAGGGAGGCAAAGCATGATGACTGGGGAGCAGCAAGGCTGAGCAGAGAGAGAGCCACAGAGACATCCAGTGCTTCCTGGCTGCAATGGTTCAGAGTATCCTAAAAAGGCAAGAGGCTTTTGAGGGGATGTTATGGCCTTATCTTAAAACTACCATTCAGTACAAAGCAATTAATTCATTTCCTGAATTAAAAGGAACCTTAAAATGCATAGTGGTGTTGTAGTACACCTAACACTCGCCTGGCTGGGATGAAAGGGAGAATTGTGCTGGGAGGAGGCCATTATCCATTTTGTATCCAGGAAAATGGGAGCAGTTCCACCTGGCATTTAATTCATGTGAGTGTTGCTGATAGGTTTAAACCTCTTCTGGTTTTCTCAAGTCTGTTGGGAAAAGCCAGCAACAACTAACAACAGATCTCACCAAATAAATTAAAGGACTTTCTTCTGTCTGCTCAGTTGCCCCATAGGTCACATCCCTACATATCACTCCTTCATTTTTCCTTATAAAAAATAATCAGAGCAAAATAAATGACTGAAAAGCCAGCATCTTACCAAAGCATCTTTGTGGAAAGGTTTAATTTCCTGCCCTGCTGTTTTTGTGTGTATGTGTGTATTTTTCTTTCTCCCATAGGAGAGAAGGAAATAAAGAAAAAAGCAATGGGAGGAAGAATAAGGAGAGCTGAGAACTTGACAGCCAATAAAGGGAGGGGAGTTTGAGGAAAAGATCGGCCCATATATCAGTGACTACATTTTCCTTGAACTGAAAGGATCAGCCACCTCTATACAGATCTGGAGAGGTGAGAGAAATATCGAGAAGGCAAGGCCTGTCAGAGAAATGAAGTTTGGCATCCTTACACCCTCCCTTCCAACTCAGAGCATCCCTGTATGAAGCACAAGCAGACAGATAAAGCAAAGTATGAGAGAGCACACACGGTTTGTAATCACAACAATTTACAATAAAATGATCTTCTGGGAGGATCTTCTACTCAGAGTGGAAGTAAGTGGGGCTGGGTGACATCCCTGACGTTGTGGTGTGGAGATCCATTGTCATCCCTGGGGAGAAGGGTGCTCACCCACAATCCTAGAAGTGGGTGAGTGTGTTCAACAGAATGGATAGGAAGGAGCCACAATGTGGCAGCACTGTATCTGGTGTGTGGAAGAGACAGCGAGAGTCACGCCAGGCTGACCTTGGTCCTGCCTACATCAAACCCGAGCTGATTTATTAGGAGAGGGTCAGTGCTGAAGGAGGTACCCGAGGAGCAAAGTTTGTTCACAAACTTTGTTTTTGTGAACATTTGTTTACAAAATGGATAATGAAAGGTAGAAACGCCTCAGTAGTTCTCCTTCACTAGAGAGGAAGAAAAAGAAGGGGAAAAAAACCCTACAGTGGTTTGATTATTATTCACCAAAACAGGCTGGGCTCCCTTGAGCAAGAATCTGGCAAAGCTCTGCCTGTTAGGAAATATCTGTTAACACAGTATGTGCGAGTCCAACAAGAAATGATCCCTGATACTTCAAGTGAATATCAATTTGTTAACTTTCTGGGACACCTCAAAGTTTATTGCAGGGAAAGACTTTTATCTCATTTCATAGAGCAAGGATAAGAAACACAATGACATATTGGATATCTGAGTTTCAGAAATCAATCCCTACATTATAGTGTCCAGTTTGAAATGCCAATGGCAGTGGGGAACCCCCTCCCCACAGTACTTACACAATGAACATACAAAGCAAGTAGCTACTAAAAAAAGTGTCAGCCAGCTTTAATTTTTCTCTAGAAATGACTTGCTCAGCGTCTCTGAAGTGAAGCAGCAGCTGAGCTAGGTTTTTTTTCCTAGCCAGCTCTCCCAACTCCTAGCTCTCAACAACACCATGATAGAGCACTACATATCTACATTGGAAATCTCAGACCAACCTCATGGTGGGATCCAAGCAGCATAAGCGACTTTTTTGGGCATAAGCAGTGCACTTTAGTTTTGAGCCTCTGCACCCCTTAAAGAGACTGATTCCCACCAAGAGAAAGAAAAAGAAAAACACACTTGAGTTTTGTAATTTGAGCATGAAGTTGACATAAAAACTAAGGGCTTCAGCATCTGGGTTTGGTAATGGAGGGGAAGAGGGAAGACTTGGAAGGAGGTGAGGAAATAACAATTTGCTGCCACCTGAAGTATTGTTTAATGCTTTGCTTAAAAACGCTGACAGCTTCTGCACAGCTGTACCCGCGGCAGAAGCAGCCTGCTGGCACATTGATAAAGTATTAAGACGAGAGCAGATCTGGGTGCAGTACAAAGAGATGAGAGCTCCTCGCAGCTGAATGAAGGCAGCGCACACAAAGTAACCGTTACCTGGCAAAGGTTCATTTTTATGCCAACATCTTTTGTTTTGATTTCAGATCAAAGGGAGGTTAGGTGGTTCAGGGCTGGCCTCCAAGCTGCGTGGCTAACTTATCTGTGCCACGCAAGCAGGCATAACATTGTCTGCTTGGAAGTAGAGAAAGACCTGAAACACATGAGGGAGGGATGGGGAGACAAGGGAAAAAGGCAACAACAGCTCTATACTGAGGAGCCCTGCAAAAGTAAATTTAATCCCCACCTTTCCGGTCTGCACAAATTTGGACACAAAGTCCTCCTGCTGCTCCCAGTCTGGAAGTCTCACTTTCGGTCCAGACCTGTAGTGGTCTGGCTGAATCTGGCTCTTCTCTTTGGAAGCTCTGACTGTGATCTCCTCTATTCTTTAGCCCTGAGCATGTGTAACACCACCGTGGTATTGAAAATATAATCCCTGCATGCTCCAGAGCATGCTGGTATGAAGGTGCCTGATGCTGACATAGTTTTACTTTCCTTCTGCTATTTGCATGCGTGTGTTCATATGTCACTGGAACTGATTTTATACAAGTATTATAGTGTCCCTAACAAAGAAGTTTAGTCATCTTGGTCATGCTGGTCCAAAGCAGGGCAGCTTTTCTCCTTCAACGTTCCTAAGTACTGTACTACAAAGCATTACTCCCTGACAGGTCCTGCTGACTTCCTGGGAATCTCAAAACGTTTTTTGAGAGGATCTCTTCCTTCCTCTTTGTGCCATGAAGGAAAACTGGGCTCCAGGTTAACAAGAACTAAGGCAGCCTTACACTATTTTCTTCCTGAGAGGTGGCCCAGCATTTTGAGAATGAGAGACAGAAAAAATAAGTTATCAAGGCATTGGGCAGCCTTTATGTAGTGAAGAAAGATGTAAAATAGCAGCCAGAAGCCAGACACCACTGCTCTGAGACATAACATGCCCTGAATAACTTGCCTCAGTTTCCTCTGATTTGGAGGTGTAAGAAGCTGGTGGCTCACTGCAGCTCAGCGTGAGATAGATGTTACTGTTGAGATTTCTGATACACTTCTGGATCATCCAGTCTATTATGCAAGCATCAGTGTTGTACTGGAATCAAATAGATTGGCTTCACCGCTGGCCCTCCTGGATCCCACACAGAAGTGATTAGCGTGGCATCCTATCCCATCACAATCTGTGTATGCTGCACAGGAAAAGAGAGAACTCCAACCCTATCCCTCTTTTCTTCCCTATTCTAGAGTGGGACAAATCCTGATCATTTATAGTGCAGTAATTCTGAGAGAAATTCAAAGCAGTTTCTTCCTCCAGATCTACATTGGTATAACTAGGAGCAGAATCCATCCCCATGTCTCTTACATGGCTACTAAGCAGGGAAAAATACTGAGGGCTCCTTTATCTTGACGGCACAAGATAGCTCAATAAATGTAAAGTGCGTGTTACATAACAGCAGAATAATCTATGGTATTGAGGGCTCACAGATCCTGAAAGTCTTTTCTGCTTGCAAGGAGGGGAATTAAATAAGGAGAAAAATATATATTGAATAAAGTGCTTGTTGCAGAATATTTTTTTTAAATACTGAACTGTGAAACCTAAAGTAGGGCAATACCCTCCCTTTCAACAATACTTTGACTTCCTACAGTCAGCAGATGCAATATGCATAGGATTCAGAAAGATCCCATTAAAATTCATTAAACCGTGTTTCCAGCTATTTAGTAAATTTTGAAGAAAAGAAACCTATTGCCTCTTCTGCTCCATACGATGGCCTCTTTGAATGTAATTAACCCTTCATTCAAGGGTCTTTCTATCCAACTAATCTCCCACCCCATGCCTTCCGATGCATTTTTAATACTGCAGCTAATACCGCCACCTAAAATCCTCCAGCAGTCACCGTGCAATAGAGCTCTTTGCACAGGCAAGGTACTGTAAATCTCCATAAACAGTGCTTGGATGAACAGCAAATTCAGATAAGTGATGTGTTCTTTTTCATGCCTTCCTGTTACAAACGGGGGATGCTCTTCAACCTTCAAGGTAAATTTTTATCCAGTAACATTGTTGGTTTCCTACCTGCCCTGGAGATTTAGCCAACAGACTGGGCCATGCTGGGCAAGAAGGGCAGTGAGGAGGGGCAGGAGGGCACTGATAAACACAGAGGCAATGAAGAGAAGTCTAGAGAAATACACATGCAAATAAAACTGCAAAATTAAAAGTGCAAAACAATAATGAATCCAGTGAAATTGAAATATATTATGCATCAGCTTTACCTGTCCACAGTGTAAAAGTTTTACTTACAGGACTCAGGACCTGATCTCGCTGAATCCTAGGTGCTGTAAAACATGACCCGTTGTGGACTGGAGATCCTATTTACAAAGATACTAAGCAGAGATGCAGACTATATCATGAAAAATATAAGAAACAAAATACATTCCTTTTTCCCTCTTCCTCTTTTCTCTGATAAATGATCTGATAAATGAGCTGATTTGTTAAAACAGGCAGTGGAGCTAGAGGGGACAGGGGAAGAGATCTGGCATTAAAAAAAATGAAAACTGAAGATGAGAATTGAAAATATTCTGTTTCTCTTTACCAAAAACAAATCCTACTTCCTGGACAACTCTAACAATCTATCCCTAAAAAAATATCATGCAGGAATATTTGAAACTACTGGGAAAGTCTTAGTCCCATTCACACTGCAAGATGTTCAAGGTATGTGGTATGTCTTTCATGATTTCTATGTTCTGCCCCAGTTCTGAAGGAGTGTTATATCTGAGTCACCGAATTATGTTTTTCACTTGGCTCCTGTAACACCCCTACGCTTTATTATTTCATCTGAACTGCAAATTTCCATGGATCCAGCAAAGCATTTAAAAACTTGCCCAACTTCAAGAGCCTACTGCTTTCTGGGAGGCTTTTCACAATACAAATTATGCGTATGCTTTTCAGGATTAACCACTCTGTACCATAACCGCATTTCATCTGGATAAGATACAGACCCTTCCCAGCAGACTGGACGCCGTGTAGAGCATTGTTCTAAAATTTGCCTATGAGCACATATGCCTTTTTATTGAAGAGTTTGTCCTATCTGAACTCTGGCACTGGGATCGTGATCGGTCTTAGGTAACTCAGAAAGGATTAATCCTGGCACTGTGGGCTTGTACACGAGGGTTATGGTTTGTGTATTGGATGCGGGTCTCACCCTAAATTACTGGGAAACCAGAAATCTGCATGCCTAACAAAGAGGCACTGTCACTGCCTTGCCTTGCCAATGAACGGTATTTTAATAAGGAAGCAGAGTGATTCAAGACATCCATATGGAAGATGAGAATTTCAAAGTATGACACAAGTTTTACTTTATGAGGAAGTATTATTGTTCTTCCAGAGATGGAAAGGGAGGAAAAATTGTGGAGTAGTTCAATCCTGCTAAATTTGTGGACCGAAGTGGCAGGCTGAGTGCTACACAGCAAGCTGGGGAGAAATCTCAGCAGTTAAAAGCCAAAAATTTGGTCTCCAATCTTGCCATTCAAAGACATATGACGTACTATCTTCCTACTTGAAAAAGAAGAGCAAGTGTGCGCTAAAAAATCAAAGATTAGACATTCACCTATGTGCTCCTTGAACCAGGCATGGTGCTTTCAACACCCAAAAATGTGTGTCCAAATTAACAGCAAAGTTCAATAGCTGCAAGAAGATGAGGAAGGATTCATCTGCTTTAATTGTTTCCATGATTTAACCGGCAAGCACCAGGAAATTAATCTGGGCAATAGTTGAGACAATCTGCACAAAACTGGGTCCAATGTTGCTAAAACAAGCCGGCTGAAATGAAAAAGTGCAGCTGTGACTCTGACTGATACCAACACACACACGCAAGCATGCGCGTGCACAAAAAAGGCACCAATTATTATTCTTATTATTTATAAACGTGGAGGAAAAGCCGAAGGGAGAACAGTAACGCACCCAGATGCTGATTAGCAGGGGATTATATTGATGATGTAATAAAAATTCACTTTGTCTCTTAAGCTGCACCAGGACAATCAGAGAGAGATTAGATAAAAATCAGAGAGAATGAATAATAGAAGGGAGAAGTAACATCATAAACTGTAATTCCCTGCAAAATATTCTACCTCCAAGTGCCCCTCATCTGAATAAGGGTTGAAATACAGCCCAAACACAGATAGGAAAGAGGCTGATGTGGCTTCGTATATGTATGATTTATCAACGAGCAGTCACGTATGCACATATATGTACCTGCATGGAGATGCAAATTTGCACACATCTTCACACACACACACATCTATCTAGCTTTGTTGAACAGACAAATGATGAGAGAGAGATGAAAGGAGAAAGTGCAGGATGTGGAAAGGGACAAACAGACAGGGAAAGCATGTGGGATGGACAATTAGAATCACAGAGGAATCAATCTGTGCAAGAAAAACAGGAATTTGAAGGAAAAAAACAATTCCATCTCCAAGTGGCAAGGCAAAGGATGCAAATGCAGTCCCCCCATGCTCATATATTTACCTACACATTCACCAGCATGTGTTCCTGTCTGACTCAGAGTTTCCCAGCCATGAAACCCCCCCGACTATAGGGAGATAGGAGAAAAGTTTTTCCTCTTTGAGCACTTGCTTGAAAAAGAGTAGAACTGCCGCACGTCGAACATTGGTTTTAAGTTTACTGACTGTGTTTAATATTTGATTAAACCTTTGGCATATCTGACTATCCTGATCTGAATAGATGATCCGATGCTTTCCCTGGTAGTAAAGCCAAGCATAAGTAATAGCCATCCGCTGACTGCTGCTTTCTTGCGCATACCAGTAGGATTTTGTTGTGTCTGTAAACCTGCTACCTGCTTTAGGGTTCTTTTCAACTATTCAGTATTTTCAGCTGTGCTTTATGGAATGAAACAAAAACAAAAGCACAACCAAAATGCTTCCCTGGCCATGCACGGGGCTGCAATTTATTAACAACTAAAAAAAAAATCCCTTCCTTCTCAAGTCATCCCTGCTTAAGGATATTACCTGTACTCCTCACAGTACTTTTCGCCTGTGGTTTGCATTATCACTGGCTAAATACATTAGAAAATGCTCATCAGCTTGCTCGGCAGCTTGGGGATGTTTGTGTGGTTGCCCACACACTTGTGCACGCACACACACACACATAGCAATTTTATAAATAAATCACAGTCACAGGGATGAGAAGAGGGCATGTGGTGCTTTGCAAGGGAGCAGAACAGCAAAAAAATAAAGGACATCGCCAGGATCAGAAAATGGGCTGTGAGAGTTCCTCTGTGCTTCTGAATGACTGTGAGATGGCCACTAAGGCTGGGCACACAGGGAATGAGAGGAAAGCAGCCTGGGCTGCTCTTATCCTGGCTTCCCAGCTGAGGAAATATCTAACCCCTAAACACAGACACTGAGCAGGCCTAAACAATCAGCGTACATGCTTTACACCTCAAATGAGACAAGGCTTGCTGGGAGAGGTAATATCTTTTATTAGACCAAGTGATAGAGTTGAAAAAAATAGACAAGCTTTCAAGCACACAAGGAAGTCTGTCTGTTTTTTTCCAGCTAAATCAGCTGGACTAATAAAAGATATTACTTCTCCTTACAAATGTTGTCTCATTTATAACCTTAGACCATCACCGCTAAAGCTACAGCGTGACTTATGCCTTAAATACACACAAAGCTCTTTGCAAAGCCGGATATCATAAATTCCTCTTTAGACACAGCAAAATGAGGAAGAGCCAGGTCTAGGAATGGGATCTTGCAGGACATGGGAGGTTAGTAAGAGGTCCAGGCTAGAAATGGGGTCTTAATCCCTTCCTACCCACCTCTGAAAGAAGCAGGCTGATGCAGCACTACACCAAAGCCTTATCTCTCCTTCTTGCTTTAATTCTTGGTTGCTAGAGAAAGGTCCTGGAGCTGAGAGGTAGCTCTATTTCAAAACAGCAGGAAAAAAAACATTTCTGCAGGAAGCTGAACTGTACTCCAAGAAGAGTCTGCCAAGAACAGTTAAGAATAAGCTCATGATTTTAAGAAGTCAAAGGAAAATGTATGCAGGATTTTTATTCAGGTGTGAGAAATCTGCTCCTGATTTAATGAAAAACGAAAAGTTAAAAAAGAAATAGAAAAAATTGCAATTGCCTTGGTGAAATTATAGACCTACTGATCTGTTGTGCTTTATTTTTTAAAATCTCTAAAAGAGGACATTGGGCTTTGAATCTTAAAAGAAGTCTTTTTTCTCTGCACATTCAATGGTTTATGTACAGGGATATATATGTTTATGTGTGTATGTGCGTTCATATTTTACAGGTCTTTCTGCTACTTTTCACAATCTTCTGATGCTGGTGGGAAGTTAGTATAGCTGCCTGTTCCCCAACCCTTCCCTATTTGGGGAAGATCTGAGAGAGGAGACAGCTCATGAAGATGGGAGTCTTGGAGTGGTGAGCTGAACTGAGAGAACAGAAGTGTGAAAAGAAACAGTGAGAGCTGGGCATGTAGGGCTGGACTGGCTGGACTTGGCTCCAGGAAATTAACAGGTCATGAGCACACGTAGGATAGAAATATAGATATTAGGGGAAGCAGGCACGTGAGCCTGAAGTTGTGTAGAGAAGGAGTCTGATCCTTGGGGACAATTCTGAGTTTGTGGCCCACAAACGCAAACTTGGACCTCCAACCTTTCCCCAAGGAGGAAACTTGGCAAGGGAGAATAAGGCTCTGGTTCTGGTTCCAAACCCAGATGAAGCAAATGGAGAGGCTGGGAAAGGAGAAGGGAGCGAGCAGATTGCCCAGCACCTATGCTGATGTCTTCCACCTGGTGGTGCAGAGCAGGAACACAGCTCTGGCTGGTGGTTCAGCTATTTCTTCATGCACTGAGAAACGGCAGCCAGGAGCCCTGTTCCTGGATCATCGTAGGGGAGGGGACAGGATAATGACACACCTATTGTGCAACTTCCTCCATAAATGAACTCATTAAATCTATTCTACCACCACCTTTCCGGCCTTTTTCAATGAGCTGGTCAGTAACAAATGATCATTTAATGGCACAGAGCAGCCATTATATGGGAGAACAGATTGAGGCTAATATAACATACATTCCTCCAAACAAAAACTCAACATCTCTCCCATTTTTTTTCTTCCTTCCCCATCTGCAAACACTGTCAGTAAAGCTGAGTAAATATATAAATAATTAAACAAACAAATATTTTCCCTGCTGCCCCCAGGCCTTTGAATCTGAGACTTCGTTGGATTTCAGGCAATCAAACAGCATCACGTAAACACACTCACTCTGCATGCACACTTCCTCTCCACCTTTGACAGAATATCATTGACTTGAGTGCACTGTGATGATTTCAAATAGATCTGGGGTAGATAATTGACTGTACACACATGCACACTCCAGCTCTTCCATTTATTTCACTAACAATGTAAGCACAGAAAGGTGGAATCACAAAATACCGCATACATTGTTATTGATGAACTACCTAAAACTACTGAAATTTAAAAAAATAAAAATAAAAAAAAAAAAACAGCGATAAAACAGGAGGAAGCCTGATTTACTTTCTGATCATTGGCCAGAGCGTCGCTGTAGGAGATAATCCGAAAACTGCCTTTTAAATGAAAAGGTTTCTAAATGAATTTTGCTGTGACAGGCTACTTGAGATTACCGGAATCTTATTTATACCCCACAATAAGAATCTTCTTCAGCAGTAGCCCCCAAAACCCCCTTGCAAAAGCCAAGGATGTTCACATTCCTGCTTAAGGATTCATGTGGTTTCTGTATGCTGTCCATTAGACTGGGTCAGAGTCTAACTATTGACTTAATGGAGCATTGGGTCGGTCCTCGGTAAATGGACAACAACTGCCAATTCCATCTGCTCATACTAAGGACAGGAGTACACTTGTCTGGAGGGAACTTGCTCTTTTTACTGACCCAGGGAAAGAAGATTCCTTCGGCTTGATCCAAACTGTATTGCAAACAATATGTTTGGATCAGACCCTTAGAGAAGAAAAGTGGAATGCAGCCCTTCATCAAATCCTTCAGGCTTGCAGCTCCCTCAGTTGCCATAACAATGAAGAGTATATATGTGATTCACTAAAATAAAAAAAAAAAGAAATCAAGTTCCTGAATCAGTGAATGATAATATTCCTGTAGACGAAGAAATTACGAAGACTGAATCCCACTCACACAAAGAAAATTGTGAAAATTGCTGTTGACCCTTTCTTGGTAAAACAGGGACAAATAAGTATTTTCAAGTAAAATGAGCAAAGGTAATTTTCCACCTCCCTACCATGTGTTTTCTGCAAGCTTATTTTCCTGATCTGCACTGAAAGAGGCTGTGATGCAACACACGTCATCAGAGATGCACCAAAACCTTTTCTGATGGAAAATGAATGCTGAATTTCTGCCACTAATGCCTCCTTCCTTAAAAAAAGTCAAACTGTCTTAATATTGCAGATGAGAAAATGACAGATCAATAACCTTCTGAAGCCAATTGGAATCTTCCAATTGATTCAACAGGTTTCAGATGAGGCCTGAAGGTACTGAGCTTAAGTGACTCCACCAGAGAGTGTTGGTGATTAATTATCCCAGCCCTGATTAGAAGTCAACCACCCTGCTCCCTCGCTGCTTGCCCTCACCCACCAGATCCTTCCCATACTTTGAAAATGATCCGATTACAAAAGGGTGGTTCCAAAATATGGCAACCACCAGTAAACATTTCAGAAGGAATGGCAGTGTTTGCTTTTTTTGCTTGTTTGTTTAATTTATTGTTAACTTTTACTGAATTGAGAGCAGAATGTAAAACCCAGAATCACTATATCACTGTTACCTTTGATCTTTACGTATATTTTCTCCTACCGTTCATAAGGATTGACTTGCTTTTTTCTTTTTTCTTTGTCAGTGATTAAATTTGGAGTATAATTATTTGTAATATACTCTAAATCATCTAGGTCCAAATAAACATGCAGCACTGCTATGCTTTTAAAGACTTTGCCAGAGGATTTTTGTTGGTTGTCTTGCCCATTCCTCACTTCCACTCCTACTTTTTTTCTTTTATTGCCAGTATCTTGAATGAGATTTCTTTTTCTTAACAGAAAAATAAAAAATCCATAGTAAGAATAAAAGAAACCACACACATACAAAGAAAACAAAGCCAAAAAAATGACCAGCTTCTGTCTGAACACACATAACAGAACAAATCCTGCAGAATAGCATAACTGAATAATAGTTTATCATTTTTATAAAAGACGGTGAAAAATTGAATCCTTGTCCGTGTACTATTGAAAATGGAATAGGATCAAATAAATTGCTTTTAAAAGCAATTAAATGCTCACAAAAGAAAAACACTCGTCCTGTAAACCAAGACAAGAAATAATGAAATGCAAACCATGTTGAAACTACCGTATGGTGACTGGAACGAGACATTTCAAGCTGAATGGTACAGCAGGATCACATAGCATACCTAGACAAGGCAGCCTACAGCTGAAGAGGGAGTTAGGAAATTCAGAAAGCAAGCTGATCTTTGTATCTAGGTTTATAAGAGTGAAAACCTTACAACACTTTCACTGCATGCTATTGACAGCTGCTGCCCCAACAAGCGGTACCTTGCAGAACTGCCCGTAACTTAAGGCCCAGTGGAAACCCTGCTGCAGGTGAGGTCAAGTATTCCTGAAGACTTTAATCAACACTGAAACAGATCTCTATGCTCTGCAAAGTCTTTTTCCATCAGCTATAGACTGTGCATAGCACATATATCTTATTTTTACCCTCCTTTCCCCAGTATTTTTAAAATGATACTAGAAGTGTGAAAAATAAGATAAACAGAGCCCTTTCACTGCGCTGCTGCATTTGCAAAAGAGCTCTCAGGTTCTGCTCCATCCTGGAGTTTCTCCAGGACTCTAGGTTCACTGCAGCTGCCAGGCAAAGACCTGATCCTACAGTAGGAGGTTTCTTGTCCCGTTGTAGGGCTGGTGAGACCTGGGGAAAGAAATAGAGCCCTGCCTGGAAGGTACAGGGAAGCACTTTTCTCTGGATTTGCTTTCAAAGACTTGTCAGCCAGTTGTGGCTCCTCTGCCTCTCCCTCTCTCCCTCTTTCATGCACCATTTCAAAGAAGTGCATCTTTACCTTATTATATTATTAGAATAAATCAATATTATTAATATTACATGTGGGCAAATCTGTAAATTCTTCATAGTTCTCCTCCTTGCCAGTTATCAGCAGGTACATTATACAGTCTCTAGTTAGATTGGTCAACCAGGCTATCGATAGTCTTAATAAGCAATATCTGTATTGTGACCTTTGGTCACAGAACTGAATCTCTCCTATAGGGCTGTCATATTCCTTAAAGAAGTATTGATAAGCTCATTACTGTATTGTTACATATAATTTTAGGTGTGATTCTCACTCACCCTCAAGCATCTAGTAACCTAATACCTTTTTTTCCTACTAAAGCATTGGCCCTTTTACAATTGATCAAATAATGAATTAGAGCATTATAGAGAGGAAACATAATCAGGGGATTTCTACAAGCACACTGTGATATATCTTTTGATCTTCTGACAACCTTCATCCCTCTGGATCCTAGGAAGGAAGCACTGTTTTATAGGGATATTATTAGGCTGATGCTGCTTTATACGTCTACCTGCAAGAAGCTGCCGAATCTGACAAAGATATTTGTGTGCGTTTGCAGTGGGTGATATGTACTATGTGATGCAAACCTATCCTTAGGGACTGAAAAGGAGAGAAATATCACAAATGTAAGTCTGCCCTTTCTATACATGCGTGCATAGACAGTCTTCGCGCATCATGTACACAGGCATTTGAGTTAGAAGCAGGCCAAATATGCAGTCAGATCTCATCAGACCAACTCTGTCTGCAAAGCTCCATTTTTATTCTGTTTGAAGAAGCTTCGTGTCCAGAGTTATCTGCCCCACCGTACTGGGAACTCAGCTGGGTTGCCGCAGAAATATTTTGGAGACTCAGACACAATGTACAAATAAACCAGACATGGATTAATTAAGTGTGACTTATCATTAAATTAGTATAATGAACAAACAGCTACATATCATATTAAACTCTGCATATAATTCCAGGAATAGGCTGTTAAGTCACCTGTCACTTTCATAAAAGAATATAATCTCGGTACTGTCTTTTAGATAGGAATTATTTAGAGGTACATGTCAGCCTTAATGTATATGTGTCTCTATTGAATGCATGTTTTCATTAACATGCACATATAACAAATGCTTGCACATACATATGATATACAAATGCAGCAGATGCATTTGTATCCATCTGAAAACACAACTTCACGCAAAAGTTAATTCTTGGGGGCATTGTTCAGGCAAACTATACTTCATTATATCTACCAGATTTAAATCAGAAATTACAAATCTCAGTAACAGAAAGGGGAAAAAATAGTCTGTGTTATGAACTCTTCCTGTACGGCACCTTGGTGTCTCAAGCTGTAAGCAAGTTTCTGGTGGCAAAATATTCTGGTGGACCTAACAGAGATGGCACATCTCTCTGACGATACACATCCCTAGGAACACAAACACTGCCAACAAAGCCATCTATGAAATAGTTAATATTAAACAATGATTATGTTCAACAAAGAAGGGACAAGTAAACAGATAAGGGTGAGGTAGATCGAAATCTGCATGGCTCATTGGCTGAGCTGTCGGATATTTCTAATGCATTTGAAGGGTTTGTTACTAAGAACCTGCTAAGTATCTTTAAACCTTTGATCTGTAGCCAGTCTTAACAAAGGTGACAATTAATTAAAGGAGAGTGCATTGCAATAAAGTTACATCGTGGTCAGTTTATATATACTGTCCAAAGCTGGTTCACAGAAGTCACTGTCAATTAAAGTCTTCTTGGAGTCCAGTTCATTATCAATTTTCCCCCCTTGCCTTGATCAATATTTTTGGCTGCTTCTGCTTGACAAACTTAACACAATGTCTATATCTATATGTCTTGCCATTCATTTACATGGAATAGATGGCTGTATATGATTTATTTTTAGCCAGTATGTATGGTCAGACACTTTATTTGAGAGGTTTAGAGCTCTCATCCATCTTTATTTTAAGGAATGACAATAATAAGCCTTCTCTACCTTCGAGGGGATGTCAGGTGGATATAATGAATACACATTAAAAGCTGCATTCACCTGTGTGTGTATTCAGGACATGGTTCACACTGACAAAAGCAAATAAATGCAGTATCTGTGGTGCCATCCTGACTTCAGTCCACTTCATGTGATGCGGCATATATAGAGTGATGCAAGAAATCCTGCAGTCCCCACAGTGCGACAATGCATCCTGAGGAGTTACAGAGGGAGAAAGGTCTCTATAAAAATGCTCCAGATCAGTCAAGGAAGTGGTAGTGGAAGAAAAACTATAATTTACCCTTATCATGGATATCATTTTCTGCTTTTCATTTCTCTTTCATTTACTCTTTCTGCTGCAGATTTTAATATACAAGGATCAGATGATCATGACAAGCCCCAGCAACAGTCATATAGGCATTAGTGGAACAGTTAAGCAAGTGAGAAATGATGCAGGGGTCAGGCTTTTTTCAGTTCCTCAGCTTCATTTAAGTTCTAGTTTCACTCACTGAAGGAAAGCTAAGTTCGGACACAAGCCATCAGGCACAGAAGCTGGTTGCGTTTGCTGCAAGTGTGGTTTTTCTACATAATAAACAACCCTCAGTTTTAACAGGAAAGGGACACACGGTTTACAAATGTGAACCTACTGATGCAATGGCGAAGCTCTCATGAACTTCTGCCCAGACAGCAGAAATGGGGTCTTTGCTTCCTCCTGAAAAAAAATGCTGCGATTAATGAAACACCAGCTTCATTAAGGCTAGGATTTGGCTTAGCTCACTTAAAATCTCACTTGGTTAGCGCAAACACAGCGCACTAATGTGACAACACATGATGGAAAGTTCATACTAAGCCCTGCAGTCTGCTGTCATTGAATATTGTTGTAAAGCTATAGTCAATGCCAACACAAGTCGTTGGGCATTGGATACTTTTCTCTCTATTTTAAATGCAGGTACCTGGCCCAACAGCTTCAATTGTCTTCCCCACTTTTTCTCCCTTGCAGCCATTACCGCCTGTCACATAAACCCGCCTGGGTTCACACTTGATTGACGGGAGGGACGGTAACAGCTCCTTTAGTGTTGTTCTGGTCTGTCGGGTCAGTGCGGCTGGTATGCATGTGCACAGAGTATGCATGATAAAAAACACTCTGACATCTTGCTAAAAGCTGTGGCTGAGCTTTTCCATCTCTGAAGGCCAGGGGAGACCTTCCTTGGTCATCTGGCTACTTCTGCCCCTTGATCTTTGCTATATGCATTGAAAATCCTGTGCCCTGCCTCACCTCCATCTTTGGCAGATTCAATCCTCCTTTCTGTTGAGCACAAGACACTTTCTGCAATCTGACTCACTCTTCACCCAGGCAAAATTTCCAGATAGTCTCTGAAAACTTCCTTTGAAAGACTATTCCATCAGATGCCTTGCTTTTATTGTACGGTACAATTTGAATCCCCTGCTAAAGGCAGCCCTGTCTGTTGTACTGGTTACTGGTAGAAGCAGGGTACGGGGTGAAATAGACCACCTTTTTCATCCAAAGTAGCACGGATCGTCAATTTTTTTCCGCTACTTTAATGCTGACATTCCCAATATTTTCTGGATGAACATAGAGAAAAAATAAAATAAGATAAATCAGAAACAAATGGTATTCTGTTTCTGTTGTTATTCCTCAGAAATAAGTAAATTCCTGATTCACCATCTAATTAAAACCTTATTTTGATGAAGTAAATACTATGAGGTTTGGAAATCGAAACTATTGCGGTCTTCTTTAGAGGAAAAACAAAACAAAAAAAAAAAAGAAGAATATGTTTTATTTCCTTCCCTAAAATGCCCAAAGGCATTGGCATGTGTAGATATTGAGGGACAGAAGCATCTGTAAATGTGCTGGAAATGTAAGACTAACTTAGAGAAAGATAAGAGAAGAAACAAAAGCTCCCGAAACACAAACTTTAATTTCTTTCTTTTCTCCGTGTTCTATAACTTTAAAATAAGTGCATTCTTGTGAGGATGATTAGTTGATATGGTAGTGTGGCTAGCTGAAGAACAGCTTTCGGTGCAAAACTTAACAGCCAACCGAGAGATCCCAGAAAATTGGAGTTTGTACTGGAAATGCTGACACAACCGTAACAACAGCATAATAACTGGCTGCAGCTGCTTCTAGAAACCAAAATCCATGTCCAGATTCCTGAAAAAAAAGAGTTAACATGTAGCCTTCTAATTTATGAAGCAATCTAGGCTATCCATTTGACATTATCAAATATGCATATAAGCTCATCTGTATGGGAGATTATAATGTACAGGGGGATTTTTCCTCTCTCTCTTGAGTTGCATTTTGATTATTTTAAGGAGTTGTTCTTTAGGCATAAAGTCCCTTCTGTTTTATTTCAGTTTATTTGTGCATTTACCTCCCTAAAACTTGTTTGGTTTACTACCATACTAAATGCTGTATGCATTTCTTTCAGCCAGGCAAGCCTTATGCTTCAATTATGGAGGAGTTTATTCAGCACCTGTATTGCGTTGTGTTTCTTTTCAGCTAAATTTCCATTTCTCAAAGGCAATATGTATGAATGTGTATACATCATTTTTTTCCCTGTATTTATACACACACATAAATTTATACATTTATACATATATACAAATATATTTGTATATATGTATATTTGTATATTAATTGAATGCACATCTTCATTGCACTTCTGAATTTCTGCGGTATCCAAAACATTTATAAACATCCTTAGACTTAACAAGGTTTTAATCTTTCTATCATCTTTCTTTGTAATCAAACATAACAATATAATGAATGGAAGCCTTGTTTACCTACCTCCTAGGTACTTTAAATTCCAAAATTATTTATACTTTTGAGAAGGTATAGTGGTAAAAGAACTAAACTATTCTTTTCCTACTGCATTTTTCTAGCTGCATTGAATACTTATCAGGTCAGGCAGGTACACCATACCAGCCACAGGACTGCAATAGTGGATGCTGGGGAAGTTTTTGGGGGGTTTGTGTTTACCCCTCTCTAAACAAGGCTGGAAAGAATATTGCAGCTCTCAGGTCCATGAAAGACGCTTTCTTCCTTACTGTATGCTGTCTCCACTCTTTTAAGTGCGCTCACCCGCATGTTTCAGTAAATCTCAGTTAAGTGTGCAATGCTGATTTCTTCCGACTTCCCAAATAGAATATTATGGAGACCTGTGTGTTTTAAATTAAAACACATTTCAGACCTTGGTTACAAGCATGCTTCAGTAGAAAAGGCTGTTTAAACCTACGGGGACAGTCCTATATTTAGATTACATTAATTCATAAATATTATACTAAATACCACTTAAATTGGCCTTAAATGACTTCAAAGATAATGCATTATAATATGGCTGTCCTGAGAGCACTAACCTTTATGTCTCCCAGTAACTCAGCCTTTAAGCATACACCACTGCTAGATAAGAAGGGGGGAAGTTATGAATGAATGGCTTGCTAAATTGTTCGAGTGTGATTAGTTAACTCCATGCGTGCGCGTGCGTGTGTGTGAGCGCGTGGGTGGGTCAGCTCTCCCCGGTAGATCTCTACCCGCAGATCTCAGCATACAGCCTCTTCCCAACCCTAGAGCAAAGTGCCACAGCAGAAGTGCGTTTCTGCCCCGTGTGGAGAGAAGCGAGGATGGGGGGAATATGTAGCACCAATGCTAGTTGCCATGAAAGATTCTTTTCTCAGAGAGCTAGCAATTCTTTTCCACGTTTCCTCACATGCTGCATCCCCTATACCCTCTTCTACATTTGTGTGTCTGCAAGAGTATTGTGCTCCCCTGCCTCTTCCCTGGTACCTGGCATGGCATCAGACAAGACTCCTGGTGAGAGCACCTAGGACTTCGCTGTCCCTTTCTAACAGTTTTTTTTTTTTTTTTTTTTTCTTTTCTTTTCTTTTCTTATCTTTTCTTTTCTTTTCTTTTCTTTTCTTTTCTTTTCTTTTCTTTTC
>NW_024962253.1:2663702-2669325 GCF_019238085.1 Lagopus leucura
TTTCTTTTCTTTTCTTTTCTTTTCTTTTCTTTTCTTTTCTTTTCTTTCGCAAAGAGGGATAGTTATGTACTTTATCTTCAGGTTCTTAATTTTCAATTTCCTTCTGATATACAGAAGCCTCACCACAGGATCCCTTCATAATGTTTTGAATCGTACACATCCCATGCTCTCATTTCAGTGGACTTACACCTGAAATGACTCCAGTTGCTATGTTTTTACTCTACGCTAATTCCCTTCTCTTCCCTTCCTGAAACACAAACCCACCTTCTCCCTCTCCACACCCAAGATTTGCTTTCTGTACACTTAAATAAACTAAAGCCCACTGTTAACCCTTCAAAGTATATTACTGTCACAGCTTCATCCTCTGGATAAGGAATTTTATCAACTGAGAGTGATGGATCAATTAATGTACAAACATGATGCATCACTTACGGAAAGCATTTTGGAGTTTCATATTGCCATCCTACCCCTGAGAACCAGTTGGACTGTCTTTGTGCAGTTCTTCACCTATGCCTCCAGCAAAGCCAAAACAGGGAGATCTGAGTGAATACTATGTTTCACATGACTGAATTTAGAGAAGGGGAAAGAAAAAGAAAACAGATTAAAAATGAAATGAAATAAAATAAAATAAAATTAAAAAGCTAAACACAATCCTCATCCTTCAAATCTCCATCATGCCTTTTGACTTAATAGTAATTAATCACTACTGGCAAGAAAGTAATTTTTTTTCCAGGTAGCCAGAGGCACATTTTTATCAGGATTAGCTAATAAATCAGTGGCATTGCTAGAAAGGAGTTCAAACTCTTCTTGGATTTACTAAATAAAACCGATCTCTGAAGCGTCGGCAACTGAGTGTCTACTGAAGCTTCACTCAAAATCTAACCTACGGTATAACAATCAACATCATCATTTTTCATTCCAAAGTCCAAAACTTCTAGGGTGTTAAAAATGACTGTTTCTTTCAAGACAAACACACACATTTTGGTTTCACGGTGTAACAAGAAATCCCACCTGGAATTTTTCCTATTTTTCAGCTTTAAAACAGAAATGAAATGAAGTTAGTATCTTGTTTAGTTCAGGAATATGTGTTAAACATATCCAAGCAAGATAAATGATCCCTCTCTCTCTCTATCTCTCCCTCCCCCCTGCTTCCTGAGTTTGTCTTTATGAATACAGGCATACAGTAAAAGCAAAACTGAGCAACATTCCCATCTATGAAACAGAAATTAAAGTTACTGTTGGTTAATTGTATGTTTCAGGTAGAACAAAGCAAAATAATTAATTCTCATCAACAAATCAAAAAAACATCCCCATTAAAAAAAAAAAAAAAAAGAAAGAAAGAAAAACACCAAAACCTTTACCTAGATGTTATCTCAAACATTTCATCTATCTTATGCTGAGTGATTCTCTTCAGTGTAGCTTATACTGCTGTTATTTTTTATTTTACAGAAACCTTAGATAATTTTTGCAAACACATGCGTACACACGGGCTGACTGGCTACTCACTATACCTCATCTATTAGACAAAACCTCCCAGGACGTTTCCGACATTTCCTTCCCTATTCTTTGTACTATTATTTTAATGTTATTATTAATAACTATTCTAGAGTGGATGTCATGTTTAGAAGATGTCCATCAGACCTTGATGTGTCTTCTAGGCAGCTAGTCTGAAAGGAAAGCTAGGTTCAGAAGGGACAGACTGATCCTTGTAAATATGAAAAGGGTGTTTGGAGCAACCGGCAATACCCTATAACTTGTGCTGAGTCTCCAGTCCTCGAACCCTGAGTGTTTCTGTACCCTGTGTGACTCTGGTACTTTGAACTGACAGGGTATATTTTAATTTGCATTTTCTAAAGGTGGAGAGGAGGGGAGTCAGTGGGAAAGGGAAAGAAATGCCTCTTAAACATCCTGTTAAGTTTAAGATTTACAACTCACCATGGCAGCTGGAAAGCTGGGAAGCCACTAATGCCGTTCCCCGTAACTCTCCCTGCCAGGAATGAATCGGCTGGAGTAGAGGTTGCTATTGAACCTCTCTCATAACAGATACAACTTCCACTCGCCCCGTGTTTCCCTGCACAACCGTTTTTCCTCCTGCACTGTGTCTGGAGTCACACCCTGCTCACTTCTGATCTTTTTTTTTTTTTTTCTTTTTTATTCTTTCCCCCTAAATAGCTAGATATCTTATGAAATAAACACACACATACATGCACATACACACACACACATGCATTATATATGCAGATATGGAGATTAATAAAGTGGTTTGCTACATTCCCACTACTAAGCTATACTACCATGCAAATGATCTTTAACTTCCTCTATGTGAGTCCTACTTTCCCACCCAGTGATCTGAGCATCTTCGCCACTACACACTCCATCCCCCCATCCCAAAATGTAGCATCCTCTAATCTGAAATGCACCACTGGAGAGACTAAACAGGGAAAGGAGCAGGCAAAGCTGGAGAGAGCAAGGCACTGCATGGAGAGCATGTCCTTACTGTTTTGAAAGCAAACCCAAAAAGTTCCCGGGATGGACTTTGGGCACACTAGAGTAGTGTTAGTAATGTGCCTGCTCAGAGACTTCTCCGTTCTGGAACTGAACTGCAACCCATCCCTCCTGGCTTGCCCTCTCCAACACGTACTCACTTTGTGATTTTATACTTTCTTCCCTTTCAGAGATGTTTTTATTTTTATTTTTAAATTGTTTTTATATCTCTGTTCCTATGCTGAACAAAACCTAAATGAACACCCCCTGCACACCCCCGACAAATCACTCTCCTCTATCATCAGTTTCGGAGCAGACTACAAGTAAGAATCCTAACAGAGTTAAAAATGAAAAGGAAAAAAGTAAATAAATAAATAAATAAAAGAGAAGAAGAAAATGCAAAGGTGCCAGTGCCCGATACACAACAGTTGTAAAACAGGGGCTTCCCAGCTCCGCGGGAACACGCGGGCAGACAGACGGACACACACCCCTGAGTGGAAAATGTGCAGCTCCCAAAGATAAATAAAGAAATCCTCTTAATCTTTTTCAGCACCACTAGCGTGTGGACAGCTGCCTGCCAACACAGCCTCCCGTTCCGGCTCTTGCCTGGACTCTCCGGCTTTCGCAAGTGGCAGCATCTTGCCCCTCTAAACGGGGGAAAGACATGAAAATACTAAGAAACAAGGCAAAAGCAGCTGACCCCCTTCTCTGCTTCTCTCTCTTCTCTTTCTAGGAGGGTCTATTATTTCTTTCCCTGCCCCCCAAGCCTGCCGCCTCCGCCCCCGGCCAGCCAAAAATGAAATAAAATGAAATCGAAAGGAAAGAGAGATCCAGAGAGGGAGTGAGAACCTGCCTTCTTCTCCCGATCTCTCCCGGGAAAGTTCAGGAGGTAACTCACCTTTGTGCATGCCAGTGAACCTGTCCTTCAGCACCGTCAGTTCATAGATCTTCCCGAACTCCTCGAAGAGCGGTTTGAGGTCTTTCTCGTCCAGGTTACGGGGAATCTGCCCAATAAAGAGCTTAATGGCATCGTGGTCCTTCATTGGGATGGTGGATGGGTTTCCGGGACTATGGTTTAATCCGTTCATATGCCCGTTGGTGCTGGGGTTGCTGTGATTGCTACTCAGGCTGGTATTGTCTGGTTGTCCGTTTGCTAACGTGGCCATCTTTATATACATAGAGAAAATCTTCTTTCCTTTTTTTCCCCCTCTTCTTTTCTCTCTCCCTCTCTCTCTCTCTCTCTCTCTTCCTCTCTCTCCCTCTCTCTCGCTCTCCCTCTCCCTCTTTCACACACACACACACACACTCACACACACACACACTCCTCCCTCTCCGTCTCTCTCTCTCTCTGGGTCTGATCTGATTTTTTTTTTACATTGAAGATCTGTGTCCTTTCCGTTTAAACAGGCTGGATCGGTTCAAATTCCCAGCCAGACTAGGGGGTGGGGTGTGAGTGTGTGGATGTGTGTGTGTGCGGGGAAGGAAGGCTGGGGGTGGGGGACTGCTTTTGCCTCTACTCTGCCTAAACCCCCTCCTCCCATCCAACCAGCCCCCCCGTCTGTCTGCCTGGGAGAAGCTCAATGGTATCTTCCAACACAGCCCCCGGCTATAAATAGCACTAGGCGCATGGCTCTTTGAGAGACAGTCAATTTCTATTGTGCCAAGTGAGCAAAGGGGAACGGTTGCGTTTTTAGGACCAATGATGATGATTTTTTTTTCCTTTTCTTTTGCAAGTCCTCCGATCAATCGCTGTCGTTATAATTTCAGTGATCATCGGGAAATCTGCCTTTCATTTAAGAGGGAAAAAAAAACACAAACCCAAGGTGTTCTGACTTCTTCCTATTATGATGCTGTCTCTTATTTATTATTTACTCTTATTATGAATTTGCAGTTGATAATAAAAGCAGTTGAGATACGGACGAATCCTCAGTCTCAGAGGTTGCTTTTGCTATTGTTGTTGTGGTTGTGATGTTACAAGCTCTCTTTACTATATCTGTTCTTGTTGCATCTAAAAAAAAATGCATGCTCTTTATGCTCTTATTTTTAAAATTATACTGCCTATGATGACATCAGGCTAGGAAAGGCACAAACTGTATTGCTGTAGGTCTTGAGAGAGAGAGAAAAATAGCGAGATGACTATTAATTTTCATGCTGCCGATATTTATTTTACATACAGTCAGTGCGGGTGTTATCTCCTGTGTGTGTGTGCATGTGTGTATTGGAAAGGGATTGATTAGATAAGATTTTCTTGCCCGACTTTCAAGCCATCAGGATATTCTGTCTCTCTCTGATGGAAACATAAATCGTATTTTGTAGTCATCAGGGATCGGGAGTTGCTTGTCCGGACAATGCTCTCTAGACAAAGTGTACTGTATGGTGGAAATGAAATCAGCTCTCCTTTCTTAGCATCCAGGGGTGGGGAGGGCAGGGAGGCTCGGATTAAGGACACAACTCTCCCTTGTCTCCCAAATAATAATAACAATAATCCGGACGGTAACAAAACAAGGCACTGCGTGTGCTCAGAGCAATTTCCCTGCCTTTTTCTCCCCCCGGCTTTCCCGTGCGAGCCGGGCGGGGATGAAGCTCGGAGAAGAACCAGCAAGCGAGCCGGGAGCAGCCTGCGAGTTACCTGGCCTGAACCCCCCCAAGACCCGCGCTCCGGGTGCAGCTCCCCGGCGACAGGTTATTCCCACTACCGCCGCGCTGGTCGCAATCCCCCAGCCCCACGCCCGCCCCAGGCCGCCTTCAGGCACCACGGGGGCTCCGGGCCATTGTTCCTGGCGCCGCCGGCTGCTCCCCGCGGCAAAAGCGGTGGCGGCCCCTGGGGCCGAGCTGGGAGCAGGACCCCCCCGGCCGGCAGTCCCCCGAGAGCTCCGGGCAGGGCATCGGGAGCACGTGTGGCTGTAAAAGGAAGGGGCAGCCACGGAGGAGGGAGGTTATTAGTTACAATTCGCGGCGTTCGAGTTTTATTGACTGGAATTTATTTTTATTTTTGTTCAAAAATAATGAGTAGAAAAAAAAAAGAAAGAAAGAAAAAAAAGAACTGGGCAACGGTCTGTTTGTAGCAGCAGAGTCAGCTTTCACTTTATTTGAGTTTTGCTTTAATAATGGAGCAGCAACCTACTGTACTACTTCCGTG
>NW_024962253.1:2669425-2777157 GCF_019238085.1 Lagopus leucura
GGGGAGGGGCGCAGCCCGGCACCCCTTCCGAGCCCCAGATCGGTTCGAAAAAAAAAAAAAAAAAAAAAAAAAGAGGGTCCCAGTGTATGTAGCTCGGCTATCGTACTATCGCAGCAACTCCTGAGACTGTGAGCCCTCCCCGTCTCAAAGCACGAGGTGAGCACGAACCGATCTGGGGCTCGGAAGGGGTGCCGGGCTGCGCCCCTCCCCTGGGCGAGCGCGGCTCTGGGGGCAGCGGGGCGGGGACGGGCGCAGTCCCAGGAGCCGCTGGTCCCCTTTTATTCCCCGGGATCCGCACCTGGGCGCGACGCCCGCAGAGTCCCCCGGCAGCTCTCTCTGCCTTTTCGGGCTCTTTTCAATTTCTTTCGGCACTAATGGGGAGGCAGCTGCTGTCAGACGGCTGATGCCGGGCTGGTGGCAGGCTCCGCGCATTGTCTGCCGTCTGAACAGACTGCGATTTATTGGGGTCTAAGGGGGGGATCTGTCTGTCTTCCCTTCCCATACATTTACTTACGGCGTTTAAGGGCTAAAGACGAGATCTGTCAGCCTGGGAGCTGCGGGAGGGTAAAGCCCTTCAGACAGCCCCTCTCCCTAATTCCCAGCACTGTGACTCACCTGCTTTCAGATCTTTCCTTGTGCCTTGGACTGTGATAAAAGAATGGCAACAACAATAAAACCTACATAAAACAAAATCTTCCAGCACCCCCCAGTCTGCACCAGGACATTAAAATACTTTTTCTGAACCTTAAAACTGCACTCACAATGCAGCGAGAAAGGCTCACTGAAAGAACGCTTGTAAAACCTTCTTTTTTTTTGAAGGAAGGAATAGCCACTGTCGTGTAAAGTGAAACAGCACCCAGCACGGATCTGCATGGGGACAGCTCTGTTAACACCTTGTCCATGAGCAGGCCACTCTGACTGCAGTTAGGGCTTATCCCAAGTGAAAGCCAATTAGATGAACATGGCAGTGAAAAGAGGTGTTTTGTTGCTCTCTGAGGGTACCCTTTTCATAACAATCCTTATTTTCTAAAACTTTGAGCTGGTCTGCACCCTGTTTGAACAGAGCTGTCAGTACAGTCATTTAGAAATGGATGCTGTTCAAGTGCAGCCCCCTGGTGCACAGGCACAGCTGTGAGGGGTGGCAGGATGAAATAATATGGACACAAATATTGCTACAAGGGCTCCGGGATGAACACAGCTGCTGCTGTGGATGAAAATTAGCTCTACTCCATAAGCACCTTTACACATGTACAAGGGGCTGCACTGGATTTTAAGCAGATACAGGCGAAAGAAGTGTGGAATTGTTATCTATAAACCAGCCTTTGCCGAACAGTTCCCAAGTGAGAAATGTTCCCAGTGTAATCACTCTGGGTCCAGTTCAACAGTCCATAAACAGGGGAGTCCACTGGAATTTTGTAAGGATAAGGTATTTTGAAACAAGCTTCTGTCTCTCCCTGAGAGTAAAAATCATTTATCTGCTTGGAACTAAAATGAAGCACTTCTCCCCTCTCTCCCCACTCCCCCTTCTTACGTTATTATTATTTTCTTCTCAGTGTGTTTACTTGCAGGAAAAAAAAACACACCCTCCTATCAAGCCTATCTACAAACCTTATTTGCTTCCACTCCTCACTCTGGTTAGTATCTCATTTTGGGAACACACATGCTGTGTATTTGGGGTAGGTTAATAGCGATCCTTTCTTCCTTGTAAGCACACGACTCAAATCAGCACCTCTGGGAAATGCATTGACATTGCCCAGCATGTAGCAGCTCGGTGCCCCGGGACCAGCCCAGGTCTGCTCGCACCTCCTGCAAGAAGGGTTTTTGCAGCACCGGGCTTTGGCTTTTAATGTTCCTTTCAAAGGGCTTGATTGATTGCTGTTAATCCTGTGAACAACTTCGGGGTTGTTAACAGGACTGCCCGCATTAGCAAAGGTACTCGCATGCATTAGTATGCTCCTCGTCCCCATGACGTCAATAGACAGCTTTCCAATGACTTCCAGGAGGGCTGGATCAGGCCCTTGCTAGCAGCAAGTTTTTAATGAACACTGTTTGATGCAGGAAAGGGAGGAATAGTAATACATCAGTCCCGAATATCTTCATTCTCCAGGAAACAAGCAGGTAAAGAAGAAAGGCAGGAACAGGGCGAAAGGTTGCCAGAGGGGGATGCTTCTGCTCAGCGTCAAAACTCTGGGCACAGAGCACACGGAGCCACTGTTCACCAAATGATAGCAAAGAAATGGGAGGCCACTCTTCTTCCAAGTAAATAACGTGTGTGTGAATTATGCTTCTAAAGAGAAATTTATCCTCCTTTAGACCTAGGTAGCTAAATCAGCCCATGTACTCCCAGATTCTCTGCTGGCTTATTATACTGCAGTTTTCCTAATAAAACATGAAACTATTAAGAGCGAGAATGCATGTTGTAATCACAATCTGCAGATGCAGCTCTCAGCCTTATTACATGCCTCAGCCCCATGAAGTCCCGCTCAAATGGGATTGTTTACCTCAGCTTGGTAGGCTTTCCAAAGAGTGCAGGCAGAAGTGGGGGGGGGGGGCTGTTAGCTGCATAACCAAATGAAATAACTGAGAGCTGCAGTGGGGACCTCTGATAAAACAACAAAAGGAGGGGGACAGACATCCATGGTACTCTGAATGAAAACCTGAGCATTGGGGTGCGGGTCCAATCCTGAAACATTTAATCTGCATTATTGTTAATTAGTCTGCTGTGGTCAGAGGGATTATTCATCTGAAGAAGGATTACTCCTGTGAACATTTTCAAGACTGGTCCCTGAATTAATGTGTGAATCAGGGTTTCTTTTTTCTATCATTTTTTTTTTCTTTTTTTTTTTCCCTCTTGCTTTAGTTAGAATCAAGAAGGTCGGCTGAGGAGAAAAATGAAAAACTATTCACATCCAAAGGATCTTAGTACTGGATCGTAGTCAGTGTAAGCAACAAAAGGTATAACTGCTATAAAAGGTATCTTTTTTTTTGCAGGCTTTTTGTTATTAAAGTAGTGCTGGTGAGAGTTTCAGGTGGTAGATTGAACACTGCATACAAACTGGGGGTTAATAAAGGACAGGAAAATAGACGAGAGTGTGTATGTGTGTGTTCACATGTGTGTTTGGACACAGGATTTGTGCAGACACATACATACACATAATTACATTTCACTCCATGAATTCTGCTATTTAAACAGAGCTCTCCAGAATATTCCTATTACCCATTCTGTGAGCACTGTAAACATGTTGTCGGAGTCCTTTGAAAAGACTATCAAGTTTATTATCTCCCCATCCCCTTTCCATAATATGTATGTCCCTGTACGTAATGAGTAATGAAAGCAGGCAATCTTGCATTGTGGGGACTATAATGCTTCATGTTAATACGGCCCTTTTCATCACCAAATCATTGTGCAATCATTAACAAATTAATGCTCACAGCGCCCCTGTGAGGAAGGGAGATTTCAGTTTGATAGGAACCCTTAGCACTGGCAATTATAAAGGTTGCTTGAGACTTCCTACAATAAAATCCTGTTCAGCTTGATAATCTGCATATGGTTTGTCTGAAATTAACTAACTTGGGTGCCTGTGCTCTGCTCAATTTTTTTAAATCATTTCTGGAAAATTTCAGCTGGAGCTGTTTGTCTGTTCCTGAGAGGAACCCGGAGGAGAAGTGGGCTGGCTTGAACTGAGTCAAATGAGATGCTTTGCAAAGCTCTTCTGTCCCCATGCTTTACAGCATGATACTAACAGCTGACAGGAGGTGAAGATCTTTTTCAAACCTTTTTGCTATCTTGGGGAAAACCTGCCCCAAAGTGGCCAATTAAAAGCCTTGGGAAAATGGCAGTGCTCACACGCTCACTAGAGATGCAGATTTCCAAACCAGGCTACCCAGTGATTCGATTCTCACCGGGAAAGCTGTGGCAGAGACACCAGCTACATCTGCCATTACAACGCTGCCCTGGGAAAGACCAGAAAAAATTGGAGCCTGGATACCTGAGACTAAAGTAAGGAGTTTGTCTTCCCTGTGCTTTCATGGATTGTCAGGAGATCCCACTGTGAGACTACAGCAGAAGGTGAAAAGAGACAGCTGGGGAAAACTTAGGAGAGCAGAGATGAAAAAGGAGGCTGGAGATGGGATGGGAAGGGGCACAGATAGGAACAAACTGGGGTTCAGGACTGGGGATAATCTGTATACCAGCAAGCAAAGTGGGTGCATAGCATAGGGCTAAGAAATACACTGTCTTCATCTGAGCATGATCCTTAGCCTGGGCTTTGTCCCATATCAGCCTCCCATACCCCTTCCAGGGGAAGGGGTCAGCACAGAAGGTCAGCACAGACCAATGGGGTGTTTCCAATAGGTGGTATGGTCGAGGCTTGTGTTTTTACTGGGCTAACTCATATGGATATGTGGTGCCATGTCATTTGATCCCAGGGTTTAAGAATTCCCTGGTTATTTATTAGTGTTGACCCAGTTAGCTATGGAAAGCTTGAGAAGGAGAAAAGGTTGTGTTGAGCTGTAGCAGTCTGCTTCTCAGTAGGAAAATCTGGGAAAAAAGGTGAGAAATGAAGGGAGATAAGCAAGAACAAAGGGGGGAATTATTGTACAGAATACAATGTAAGAAAATACCAGAAAATAAACTGTGGAAATGATAGTGAACTGGTGAGCTTGTGGGGATGGCAAGCTCAGTGACAGAGGAGTGAAAAGCTAAAGCAGGAAAAAGAGACGGATTGAGAGGGAAACTCGATACATTACAGGGTCTGGGAGGAGGAGTGCAGAATGAAACAGGGATGGATCTGCGATAGGGATAAGTGAGAAGATCGGGAGAATATCTCTGCCCCGAAAAGCCCTCTGTTCTGCTCTCCGGGAAACGGCAGGCAGAATGCCCTGGTCCTCTGCAGTCAACAAACGGTACTGCACCTGCAATCTACTCACGAATGTCCGTGCAATTAAAAGCTGAATTAGAAAGCATCTCTACAGCAAAGGCTAATCCAGATTGTGCACGAAATCTCCATTCTGGAAGCTCTTAATATTTTAAGTATTTAAGTGCTGTTTGTGTGTGTATATGTGTTCACAGTTATATTTATTATTCATGAGGCAGAGAACTGCAAGAAGCTGAATTTTTTATTTTATTTATTTATTTATTTATTTATTTATTTCCCTGTCTCTCCGGTTTGGGATTTGGGGATTTTAAGTTAATTTAGGTTAAAGGCTGATTTCAAACCACTTTTTTGGGAGTGTTGTCCTCCCACGCCTCTAGTCACAGTCAGTGCATATTCTTGAAATTCAGTCCTGTCTCTGAAAAGAACTTAAGCAGCTAATTCATAGTTGGGCACACAGCTATTTGCTGAACTTTATAGACAATCAAGTGTGCAGAGTGTGTGTGTGACATTAATGTCCAAAGTCACTGGTCACTTTTAAAGTGAAGGTTTACAGCCTCTGGGGAAGCAGGAAGAAAGTCCGTGCTTAGATTCAAAGTGTCCTAGTATCCTGTGGCACGTTTTACTTCTGAAGCTATGCTGGATCTCATGTTGAACGATGGTATGTTGTAGGCACAGTCTCAATATTGAATTTGTTTGCATGAATGAACACTTGTTTTACAAAACCCATTCTTGCTTCTATTTTATTCTCAAAGTAGCCGGAGGGAATGTCAGTCAGGGTCCAGAATCAAGGCTGCTGACTTCATGTAGCCTCATTCTCATGCAGATGCAGGGTGGATGATCAAGTGTTGAAAGCATGCGAGGAGCATGTGTGTGTGCCTCTGTGCACGTGCACACGTGTGTATGGAAATGTTGTAGAAAGAAGGGAATCTAAAGCAAAGTGTGCAAAAATGCTTTTCATCAACTGTCTGTTAGAATTTCATAGTATACTTAAAGAAAAATATTTTTTCTTATTTTGTACTACTTCTGTCTTTTTCTATTTCTCTCTCTCTGTACAAAACTTTACCAATCTATCAGTTCTCTATTGTCTGGTTTATAATATCTCTTCTTGCATTATTTGTTACTGTTGTTGCAAATATGCTATGTTTCCTTAATACTCAATTTTTTGAATCCATTCTAGAATTTATGAATACAATAAACTTTAGATCTTTTCTTATACCTTCTTTTAATTTCAATTTTTTTTCATTCTGTTTCTGTTCTGGATAATGAATCACCTCCAGCACTGGCCGTCTTCTAAATGCTGGACATGCAGATAGAGGCTGGAAAGGAAATAAGCAAGGATATACAAACTGCCCAGGGCTTCATCAGCAAAGAGAGAGACTACACGTGCTTTCAGTTAAATGCATAGCCAACTCAACATTAATAAGCTTGTGGAATAAATACAGAAGGTGGTCTAGCTTCTGTGCATGCACATAAATGTGGATTATCTAGGAACGTACAGGGTCTTGGTCACTTCAAAATTACTTTTCCATCTGGGAGCTGTTTTCATCTCAGACATCCTTCCAGGATCTCAGGGAAACTGCACATTGCCTCCCCGTGAGCTTCTTAAAGTAATAGCTGTAGTACAAGTGACAGCATAATACAAAGACTCAGGCTCTGTTTGCTCCATTGACTGCAATAGGAGGGTGAAGAGGTCTTTTCCTGTATTTTCAGCTGGTGGGTTGTGCTGGGCCTCACACCTGTGCTGAAATTAGAACAGACAATTTTTCATCCTTTGTGCTTTCTGCATGTATCCACTTAATTTATGAGTCCCAGTTAGCTCTGATACTGAAAGATAGGTGTTATCACTGTCTGTTCATCCCTCTGGATCTCTAGCTGAGAAGGAAGTGGTAGATTTGAATTCAGAAAGCAGAACTGCAAGGTCTCTAGTAGGCTGCAAATGAGAAAAAATGTTTAGAAATGGTCTGCAGATGGACTGGAAAAGGGGGAGAGAGTGAAATTGGGAGGAAATGCAGAGATGAAGAGAAAGACTGACTTACAGGAAAGACAAAAAAGACAACAATAGAGCTACAGCCCTGTGAAAGATCTATGGAGACTTGGTGAGGAAATGGGTTAGAATAAGAAATCCAGAGGTTATCAGATAAGAGCTGTCTTTGTTAAGACACTGAGGCCCTTCTGAGGGTCTCTGTCTTCAAAATCCATTAGGACACTGATAGAATGTTCTAGCTCCATCTACAGGGGCTCTTCATGGAGGCTGGAAAATTTTTGCTGCTATATCAACTATTACATGAACTGTCGTGACAGAATACAGTGCAATGAATCTAAAGATTTCATGAGCATTTGAATTTATCTATACCAAAAATTACATAAGATGAACAGCAAAATTTGTATATGGATTTGCATACATATATTAACATTTTAATAGATAAGTATTTAATGGAAACACTGGCAATTCAAGCTTAGAATGGACAAGCATTATTTTCACATACAGTTAGAAGTCAGTATTTTACATGAATGCATGGGTAACGAACAATGGATTTTAGCCTTCCACATACTGGACTGACTAGGTCTCCCATTGATGACTAAATAATAATCTCAAACCAGTACGAGAAGTTAAATGAAATGTTTATATTCAAGTGAGGATTGATTAAAGAGTTAGAATCAGAATGAGAGAATGCCTGCCCAATAGCTCTGCTCCCAGGTGGCACACTGCCTGAGAGGCACAGAGGAGAAACTGAGAGAGACCTAGTAGGTCCTGGAAGGCAGAATTTAACTTTGTTTTCCAGGGCCAATAGATTTTGAACAGAAAAGGCCTGCTCTTTTTCTCATCCTGTGGCAAGGCAAAGCTTATCTTTCTTCATCTGAGGAAAAGTCCAGCTGACTAATTTAGAGGGGTGCATGGTGTCTGTTTTCTTGTATTGTGGTTTGAATAGAACGAAGACCCCACAAAATTGAGAAAGAAGTGAGATTACTCTACTCTTTCCTCAGAGCTGAAAATGAACTGCAAATGGCAACCATGCATGGCATTGTGATTGTTTATGAAACTAGTGGGGAGAGATCTTTCCTCAGTGATGCTCCTAGGAGAGAATTCTGTTTCCTTGGACAACCAGGAACAGGCCACAGGGGAAAGCAGCTAATATAAAGAGATCATGAGTCTGAAAAACATGAGTAATGAGATAATACACCTGCACATATTGAATAATTAAATGTTTTTGGAGCTCATTTGTTGTGAAATAGAACATTTTTGAAAATAGATGTTCATATTTAAGTCATCTTTTTACTATCCATGGAGCTAATATCAGCTGAACTTCTATAACTCTGGCCTGTGTACCTCAGGCAAGCATAGTCCCACCTACATTTGATCAAGCCAAATTGTGAGAACGTGAAAGCTTGGTTGTCTTCAAAGTCATCTGAAGTGTTCAAATTATGGCAAGGGCCTTTCTGATGGAAAATGAATTTCCATTATCAGAAGTAGGCTGGATTTCAGAACACATGGGAGCTCGACTGAAAATGTAGATACAATTTTTGATGACTATGTTCTGCAGAGAATTATTCCTAGGGAGCAGGTGCTGCTATCCAAGGGCCATTGGTTCCTAGTATCTTTGCCTCTCCTGAGCTTTACAGAAAACCTAGATCAGGTTTCACAGCCTGTGTTTTTCGCAGAAGAACGCAGCTTTTTTTTTATCTGAAGGGAAGAGCACTTTCAAGCAAATATGAATTCTTTCTCCACTGATAAAATATCTTCATTTATATTGGGTAAGAGTCTGCTGTTTCATGACAAATACTTGAGTAAGAAACCATGCCACAGTTAAATTCCTCCATTCTGTTGTTTGTTTGTTTGTTTGTTTTTAATGAAAATGTGAACTATATGAAGGCAAAACCTCTCTGTAAACACAGTGAATCCAAGTCACCACATCAGCTGACATGCACCTTAGAACAACAACAACAATACCCAAAAACTAATATTCATCTTAAATATTTCTATGCACTGAAAATGAACAGAGAATCACTATTATTACCTTCCTGTAATATTTCAAAAATGTAAGTATATACTTTCAAAGAACTCTTCAAGCTGTCATACCTTCTTTCCTTTCTTGCAAAGCACTCGACTTGGTCAGCAGCAGATTACGTACCAAATTATCCCCAGTTATCACATTTCATTGATTTTGCTATTCTTGCCTTGGAGAATATTGAAGGTTTGAAAATCAGAAGTCAATAATGTCAGGTAAGCTAGGGAGGGCAGTGTGCCTTCTGATGAACCAATTCATCAGCTGAACAATCTCAACATGCTCCCTAATATTGATCTGAATATTCTTGAATATTTCTGCCACGTCTTGCTTTTAACTGCTTTAATTTCTATGGTAACATTAGTCAGATTTGGTACTTCAGGTTGTGTAACCTGGAAGACGCTGTTATTAATGAATTCAAATGTGAGCAGGGGCCATGCTGAGCAGCATTAGTTCCCAAAGTTACCTGAGCACAGAACAGCATGTCAGCCCAACAGTTACTGTGTCTCTGAGTTCATATCAGGCTGAGATTCAGGATTGTATCAAGGCACAAGAGTCTTATTACAAAAACAGCAAAAAATGTTTGCTTACCAGTTTGGAAAGAATTTATAAATGTTTGTCTGCTCTGAACCCTAAAACATGGAGTAGATTTTGCAAGATGTCCCTAAGTTTCATTGTGCTAGAAGTGAGAACTGTTTCTGAATTTCATTCTTGAGGATAGCGCTGCCCTCACTAGGGACATAATGGATCTACGTCGTTCTCCAGTTTCCAGTTGTACTGAGTAATGGACTTGGTAGTGGAGAGTCATTCATTTTTAACACTGATAAATTTAGATTTTGACTTATCCAAAGCAGGTGAACCTCTGTCTGAATCTTTGGAGAACGTTCCCATTCCTGACTAGTCAAAAATAGCTGGTGGAGATGCTTTTGTCTATTCATTAAACAGAGTGTGTAGCATGGCTAGACTTAAAATTGAGATGTTTCAAGTGGATTCCCATAGTAGATGGGAAAGCTTTATTCTTAAGCTTATAGGTTGTCCGCGAGTGCACAAAGAAAAAGTCACTGTAATGTGGACATTTCATATAACACATAGGAGTTTCCCTGGACATAATAATTTTCTGGGAGATAATTTGCATGACAATGGGTTGGAGTCCCTGGGAATATTAGCAACAAAGCAGAGTTCTGTAATACAACTCAGTGCTTGTAGATACAATGAATGCAAAGGGCTGAATGTAATGCTATGGTTGGCCCTTATCCAGTCTTCTGATTTAAGAACAGTCTGACATACAACAGATATTCAATCATCCAAGGTCCAAGATGGAAGAAAAGAAAGAAAAGAGCAATACAGTCAGAAATGCAGGGTGGAATATGATGGCTTGGACATGATGGTAGTAAGGATTTTTAAAGAGGATGGAAGAAATGACTCTTTCTTGGAACCAGTCACTCTGAGACAGTCCAGGGGGAAGTTCAGCATCCCTTGGCAACCAGAAAACAGATTAATATAGAGTTAATAACATTCCCAAGGTCAGCATTCTCCTGTTGAAACAGATTCTAATATAGAAGGCTACATGCAAGCTATTTTTGTTCCTACAATGACTGCTGTGTTTGCCTCCACTCCCAGCATCACTCTCATTGTACTGTATGTAAAGCACTTTGGGACACATTGGCTATGAAAGGAAGTTCAATTTGTGAAACCAAATTCTATTCTACCCACAGTCACTGCACACTGAGCTGGGTCAGCTCTGCATTCATTTACCTTTTTTTTTTTTTTTTCCTCTCCAGAATTTACAGCTTCTGCCTGCCTTCTGAGTTACTGAGGAAGCATACACATGATTTTATGTCATGCAGATATTATATCTGTATGTGTAAAAATGTATGTATGCACTTACACATGCACACATGTGCACACATGCTGAAGAAGTGACTCATAAGAAGAAGCAAGAAACAGGGAAAAAATTAGTTCATGCCTTTCTTTGCTTGAAAATCTCTATTGCTTTTCTGCTAAATGATGTTCCTGTATTATCTACATAATAAGTACCCTCTTTCTTCAGATAATTAAAGAGACGCTGTCCATATCCAACGAAAATTATATATTTATACATGGCAAACTTCTATTAATAAACATGTGAGATTGTTAGAACCGAACAAAACCTCACAACTCGTCTTTATTTCCCTCCACTTAGGCTTTTTATTATCCTTCTCCTTGTGCATTTAGCCCTGGTGAAAGTTGCCAGAGAAACAGTTTCAGTAAAAGGGCAAGGCAATGCAGCCTGTTGTCTCACACCTGGAGTCTCATGATTTGGATCACCTCTTGGTTCTGCTCTCTGGTGTGGCTGTGGGCCACTTTGCTTTGTGTTCCCTGAGCTCTAAAATTGGAATAGCTTATTTTCCCCTTACCTCTCTCACAGAGTCTTTCAGTGAAACACAATAGAAAACCATTGTCTTTCTCAAGGCTGAGTAGGATATTCCTGTCTCCAGAGCATGATCCTGTATGCCCCATTATGTATGAAAAGCCTACCTCTGGGTCTGATGGTGAATTTTTGATTCCAGTATTGTGGTATTCTACTATGTAACATTAGCATCACATAAAGTTATGTGCTACCAGCAGATGCACCTGAAAACAAAGAAACAACAACAATGAAGAACAAAACAAGACAAAAACAAACAAACAAAAGAAAAACACCAACCAACCAATAAACCACAAAAACCTAAACCTAAAAAGCATAATAGCAACAACAAGACAACAACCAGCCAAAAAAAAAAAAAAAAAAAAAAAAGTCGAATGAATTTAAAGAAAGTCTTGAAGAAATCTAATCAGTGGCAAACTATCCATTGCTAGTTGTGTTTTATTTTATGCATTGTTATTTTTTTCCTTAGCAATGGGGTTGGATTGATTAAAAGATTCATTTATCTTCTATTCAGACTCATTTTCTTCCTATGTTGAAGTTATCACCATTTCAAAAGCAGTACTACTGTAATGTAATGCATATCTAAAAAGAAATAAACAAATCTCACGCATCTCTAAAAAAATCTCTATAGAAAATTAACTTTTTGTTTTTCAGCCTAAAACACAAACACATACAAAGAACATGTAGCAGCCTGCCATCTTCTCACTGTGCTGGCATCAGCTGTTCTCGCTCCAGGACCAGTGGGTCCATAGGACTCTCAAGGAAGAATTACTTGTGGAAAGCTGGAGAAGAAAGTTTGAATTATTTTTGTTACTTTTCACATTAAATGAATACATGAATATATTCTCATATGCTTCTGTTATTTTCAGAACTGGTCAAGGAAAAATGCAGATAATGAAGCATGGCCAATTCTAGTTTAAGCAATGTGATGTTTACCTGTTTCACAGACTAGCCTAAAACCCAAGCAAAAGGATTTGCTCCACTTCTTCCTTTCCTGCTCAGCATTAATCATTAATCTCATCTTCCTGCTCCCCTGCTAAGCTGTAGGTTGGTCTGTTTTTTTTTTTTTTTTTTTTTTTTTGTTTTTAAAATAATTATTATTATTTTTCTGTTTTTCTGTTCTGAAGTCACCACTTCTTTCTTTACTCTCCTGTAATCTTGGGATTAGCTTGGGAGTTTGATTGTCTAAAGGCCTACTCTGTTGTCTCTTGGGGTATTGTTCTAGCTCCTTTGGTAAGTGACAAACATTTCAACTCACATTTTACTTCCCCAAGAAATCCTGTTATTTCTGCCCAAGTGCCAGCCTTCTCACTTACTATCATTATCAGCTATATCCTATTTGCCCTAATCTAGTTATCTTGTCCTTTTATCAGCTTATTTTACCAGCCCCCACCCAAGCAAAACTCCTTTGACTCCAATAGCAGGCAAAAGGAAAGACGTCTCTTTGGAGTGAGTAATTCTGAAACAAAATGAAAGTGTGCAACAGATACTTTGGTGGAATACTTTGGAAACATCCATGCAAATAGCTCAAGACAATAATTCCTCCTGGAAGCCAGGTAAGCTAAATGATTTTGCCTAAGCTTTGCAACAAGCGGTAACCTGGATTTAAAATGTCTTGAGTTTTCACTCCATAGCATTATGCTACATATCAAACAAAAATCCTTAGTTCCTCCCACAGCTGTCCTTTCCCACTTCCTAGCCTCTCCCAAACTCTTCCAGGTACTGTTGAAATACATACTGTTGAAATACATACTGTTGGCAAGGAACACACTGGCAAACTACACACTGTGTCCGTTTCCTATGAATAATATAATATTTCTCATGTACCCTCATCCATGCTTATGTGCATCTGAGCCTAGACTAAAATTTTTCACTATACTGTTGCTTCTGATAGTCTAAAAAGAACATCTTATAATGTTTCAATTTTGCATGCAAAATACCAGCTTTTACAGGTCAGGTGCTTTTGAAAAACTCTGCAGCACTTCTCTGTGCTGAATCAGAGTGTTAGGTGGCAGTGCAATGTTAGACATGCCTTTCTCAGATAAGATGCAAAACTGTGGTCCTGTGAGGCTAGAGAGCATTGAGGACAGACTGATTTAACACTAGCTTGCAACCAGAAAGGCTTTTAGATCTGGAAGTGAGGAAAAAATCTCTTTTTCACTGATCCTACAGCATCAATAAATGAGATGTGAGAGCAAATGTGATTATTCCTTTTGGACTATGGATAGGGTAGACTGGGGGATCTTCAATAACTGTCAGTAGGTGAGGCTCCTGGATTTGATGCCTTGTTTGAAGGTACACACCTGCAGGATTACAATGCCTTCCATGACCTCAGCAGAGCCTGTTTGGTAGCTGGCACGAAGTGGAAAATAAAAGAAGTCTTTTACTGACTGATTCCCACTTTGTGTGTCACTTGGGTTTCCCATGCAGGTCTCTTCTCCAACCGTTATCAGGTCTCTCCTCTAACTATTATTACAAGGTGTCAATGCCATAATTAAAGCTGAATTGTGATACATTACAATGTAAGTTTCTCCTGCATGAGATTTAAGTGATTGAATTCTTTCTCCAATTTTTGCACAAATTCTTCTCAAGGAAAACACTCTTCTTATACGTTTTTTTCTTTCCATGGTTAAATATTCTGATGCTTTTACTGGTAAAATGTTTAAAGAAAACTTACTTAGAAATCTGAATATGTTTAATTTTGTTTTCTCTGACTTTTCTTCTATTTTTATTTTTTTCAGTGCCCCCATTAATTTAAGACAATCTCTCTAGGCTTCCTGTTCCACCCTGTGACTCATCTTTTGGATTTCTCAGTCATCTGCTGTGCAGTGGGAGTTGAAATAATCAGCAGAAAAGTTGGGCTCTTCAGTATTTTTTTTTTCTTTTCTCTCTCTCTCTCTCTCTTTTTTTTTTTTTTTTTTTTTCTTTTCCCCAATGTCATAACTGAATCAAGATATGTGATGGAAAAATAAGAGATTTGACAATGGTGCATAAAAAAGTTACAAACAAGGTACAGTGTTAAAGTGAAAACACACAGCAGAATCAAATTAACAGTAATATTGCTTTTAAACCTTTAGCTGTTGTGAGGCCAGCAGATTTTAACAACATAAAAGGAGATAATTCAGCAGCTATGATCTAGGAGATGGAGAGTCAATTTCCTCCTCAAGCACAAACTCTCCGGGTGCCTGTTTCTGTTGCCCATATGTCAGGGAAGAATTATAGCATCTCTTTCTTTCACAGGAAAGTTGGTAGGATAAATACATTAAGGAATGGGAAGCAGTCAAGTCCAGACTCATCCCACTTAATTCTGACACCTAACTGAGGAAACCGAGAAGAAATTTAGCTATTCAAGAACATGAAAGTTGAGGCAGAAGGACAGACATCTGCAGCAGGCAATTTAGCCTGCTGGAGGTGTGTCACACTCAGAAACTGTTTATCTTTCTCCATTGAATCTATGGCAATGGTTTACCTAGGGATGAGATGCAATTTTCTGAACACAGTTGCCCAGTGATCATTCAGACATTTTCTGGTAGCTAAGACACGTGCTTCAGGCAGGTTGGTATGACACGTGATTTCCAGGACTGGGTGGGATGTCCGATGTCCTGAAGCTCACTGCATGTGAGTTGATGCCTGTCTTGAAACAACCAAATCACTAAATGGCTTTCAGGACAATACCAGTGAAAGCCATTTAGAAGTTTGAAAGGGATATAGTAAAATCCAGCTGAAAACATACGTAGAAATAATTTTCTGGCTACTTTGGAAACTGTGCCAAGCCTTGAAAGTACTTTTCTTGTTCAGTTCCCCTTCTTCCTTCAGTTTTCTATTTCACCTGAATTATATGCTAACTGTTAGTTTCTTAAGGAATAAGGAGAGGTAAAAGATGAAATGGGTAACTGTGTTGCACTTAGACAGTGATGGGCTGTTAGAACAGTGACATTTCACAACCTCATTGCAGAAAGTATGGCATTCTTTACACTGCTCAACCTCTGTCCATTAGATGCTCTCAGCCTTGAAAGAAGTATTTTCTATACCTTTCTCCCCAAGTCTCCCTTAGTCTGTGCATGCATGGGCATAGCTCTGTCCCTGTACTATGTGAGAGTATGGGTATCTTTCAGTGGACTGTGTTAGAGGTAGATAAGGTATCATACAGAAAATTTAACATCATTTTTGGAAATGCTGTGGATTTGGTCATGATTAATGCTTCCTGAGTATGTCATTCATCATCTTAGTCTCCCTGTGGGTGCATCTGTGGCCCCCATTGCTTTTCTTCTGAGCATCCCCCTCATCTCAGATGGCTACAGATTTTACTTAAGAAATTTAAATTAATATGCTAGAAGCTGTACATTTCCCGTACAGTCAATGGAGAGAGATAGAAAGCTGCAGGCAGTGATTCAGATTTAAGGTGGGCTGAGTTCCCCTCCAGAGGTGTTTTCCCCAGCAGCCTAGAACACTACTTCACCTAATCTAGGCACTTTACCTCATTTACAGCTCTGCAGGCAAAAGTGCTGTAAAAAATTATATCTAGAAGCTCAAACAAATTCCTTCCTTTCCAGAGAAGATATGACCCTGGTATATAAATGCCATCCCCTCTCCATACCATTGACTTCTTTTCCCATCTCTCTGTTCCAGAGCCTTGTCTCTGCCTTTCTGTATTTGAAAGATTATAAACTTTCTTCCCTGTCGTCTTGATTATTCCTTCCGGTGTTGCTAATAGCTGACCAGCTTTCCATTGTACTGTAGCACAGTATGTAAAAGCCTGCAATTATTGTCCATTTAGGCTTTCCCCTGGGTCTGCTTTATTCCTGGCATCAGTAGACATATGCACTGCTTTTCTGGTGATTTTACTACTAGATTCACTGCTGCTGAGGTTAAAAAAAAAATTAAAAAATTATTGATGATCTGCAACCTGTTATGTGATTTTCCCTTCTATGGTTCTTTTTTTTTATTATTTTTCCCCACTTCCTTAGCCTACTGTAGAGACTTCACAAAAACTACTCTATAGTATGACTTCCTCAGCTGTTGCATCCTGATCTGTACTGTATCACTCCTTGAGTGTTTTGCTGTTGTCTTCTGTACTTCTGCACAACAGTTACAGTTTGTTACCTGGATGTCACAATAGCTCTGCTATATTTGATGAGGCTTCTTCACCCTCTTTTCTTGTTCTAGACAACCAAGATAACTAGGATCCTAGAATCCTAGCTGGGACATTGCAGTTTATTGTCTTTCCTTTTCAGCAGGAGGTAGGAAATTATTACAACAGTAGGTCTGACCTACTTCTTAGCATCTGCATGTGAAATGCGCTGTATCTATAGAGTACCAACCTCTGGTATTTCTTCACAGTCTTAAGTTATGTTCCGGGCCTGGGTTAGGTAGAATAGTAAACCTTTTATCTAGTGAAACTCCTGGATTGAAATGCAGTGAATTTCTCAAGGCAAGTGGCAGTTATGTCATTTATCCAAAAAAGACATATTAATAGCAATAGCATTTCTAAACAATTCAGAGGATCCAGAACATTATAAACTGAGATTTCTGGCATCACATTCTTGGTACACCAAATTATTTCATAACATCTTGTTAATATACCACTAATTGTTTCAACAATCTTTGAATTTTTCCAGAATCAGTTCCTGAAAGTACTGTAATCATTGTTCTGTGCTCTCTCACTAGGTCCACATATGGTGCTGAAAGGGTTAAACATACACAGTTGTTTATTCAAACACAGCCAGACATCTGTTGCATCACATTAATATACGTGCTTGTTTAAAACCTTTAGCTCTCAAACACCATAGTTATGCTTGCTTAGTAGCCAGTGATCATCTGTCATCTGTCTACATCCAGCCACTGCTGTGTTGTCAGAATTCTTGAATGGAACAGATACCAGTAATGAACTTTTGAGCTTCTGCTTTTGTCTCTACATTGTAGCTTCCTTACTCCGCTATGCCTGTTCTTTGTTACGTAAGCTTCCTGAGGGTACTTGAACCTTCTCTCCACGAGGCTGTTTGTGCTACCCTCTAGTGGCCACAGCAGAAAGGATGTAGCGAAATTGATAGTACATGCCAATTTTCATGCAAAGGTGATCATGGTTTTTTTGTTTGTTGTTTTGTTTTGTTTTTGCAACATGAAATCAAAGCAAAACATTTTGGGAAGCGGGAAAAAGAAAAAAAACAACAAACCAACAAACAACGACAACAACAACAAAAAAAAACAAAACAAAACAAACACGTAGGAGATAAATCAGTTTAAAGTTAAAGGTTGGGAAATAAATGGAATTTCCAAATATATGTAATTTGCATAATATGAAACCTTGATGAAATGCAAAATGATTTTAGACTCTGGATGGGCACTCAGAGTGTTTTAAATATACCAGAGTTTTCTTGTAAGAACAGAAGGCAATAGTTTGATGTTCCCACTCAACCTCAGTGAAATATGACAGAAATACTGATTTTCCCCCACTTTTGTCTCCTGTCAACTATGAAGCTTTTCAGCAACAGAAACTCTCCTCCACTGTTCATACAGCGCAATCAAGCTTTGCTCTTGGTTGAACTCAATTACAACAATGAAAGGAATGGATAAAATTTGATCAATTATAAGGGTGTGGAAGGAAAGGCAAGGTACAATAGAACAAAATAGTGGAGAACTGCTGACCTAAGAGGAACACCTGAGAGCTGTATGAGAGTATGGGCCAGTGTTTTCAGTGTTACTGAGCGCTTTGAGTTTCTGCGTACTACTGTAGGGCTCATGTAGGGCAAGTAAATACAGGAAAAGATGGAACAACCCCAGCTCCAAAAGCTTGAGACTTTATAGCAGACTTCAATTACTAGATTTTTGAGTATTCAGAAGGTTCCTATTTCTTCCAGAGCAAAGCTATTGATTTTCAGTTACACTTCTGTTCTCACCTGGGAGAATGCCCAAACTATGGTTCAAATTAATAAGGGGCAATTTAAATAGAAGTTAAGACCATTATTTTAAGAGAAAAATCCCCCAAATTCTTTAGCTTCTTTAGGTAGGTAAGGCACCACCCAATTTTAACAACTTGTAGATGATAATCATCATATGGCAACATGCCTAGGAAACAATTTCTGTTGCTGAACATGTAGAAGAGGGATGCTGTTTTGGTTGTGCTGTACCACTGCAGATTTATCTCCAGTGGGGCTATCTTATCCCATGAAACAGTAACTTTTAATTTGAGGGTCTTAATGCAGAAGGGAAAAATCAAAGTAAGACTTACATTCATAAAAAACTCGTGAGTTTGGCAAATAGGGGATAAGAAAACTGCTGAGGGTTTTGTATTAAAAGTTTAGAGGTTAGATTACCGTTGCTTAGCGTTTGCCTTCCAAGTACTCCCAGGAAGGAGAGAAGGCAACCTAGATATTGAGTGGAAGATCAGATTAACCCTGACATTTCTAGGTCAAGGGAAGAACTGAGGTCATGTCTTTCCCATGCCCACCAAAGTCACATCTGTGCTGATCAGAAATACTCATGGAAGTACTGATACAAAATTCAGGAGGGCAAATGGTGCTGCTACTCTTTAAAATGCAACATGTCAACAATTACTGATGTTTTCACTCACTACATCACTATGTATGTTCTACCCTGTCTTTCTGAAGCAATCTTATAAATCATTGAAGAAAATGGTTCTATTTTTTGCCTTAAACATCCCAGCCTTGAAATCTTATGACTATTTTCCAAATTATGTTTTCAGATTACTAGATCATTTTAATACTTGTAACTGTCTGCTTTATTGTCCCTGCTAGTCTTTAGTTTGAAGAACAATAGCTTTAAGGCAGAACAATCAACCCACCAGATACTGTTTGATGAAGAGCAGTCACCCTTTCTGGTTTCCAGAATACACTTCTCTCCTGGCTTCGTATATTAAGGACAAGAAAAGAAGAAACAAAAAATTTGACCTTAGCTAGTAACATATGGGAATTAACTCAGGTTAGACTGTGGTAAATGAACAGTCAAGAAATAATCAATTCCTTTGTCCTTTCGTGGCAGATTTTCTGCCTATTTTGCCTGATAGTTGTTCACTGTGTTTAAAAGAACCTCCAGCAATATAGATGTTACATGCCTTCCAAACAATTTACTCAGCTGCTTAACTATTCTCCATCAGGAGAACATTTTTCTGATGTCTAATTTAAATCTTCTTTGCTGTAATTTAAGTCCATACCTTCTTTTCCTATCTGCATTGACTCTGAAGAACAGTTTATCACACTTTTCTTGGCAGCTTTTGAAGAACCATTACCTTGCCTCCCACTAGTTTTTCTAGACAAACTGCAAGAATTTCTTCAATCTTTCTTTTGGAGACAAAACAGGACAGGTACAGTTTAACCATGTAGCAATATATCTATATCTACAGCTCTGATTTTGATCTTTCATTTTTATGCACACGCTCAGAAATGCTCTTTTCTCTTTGGGATCATATGTGTTAAATTGTATTTCACACATCACCGTAAATATTAATGATTTGTCTTTAGCTGTGATTGTCTGTTTCTCTGCATGTCACCCTCTGCCATCTTATGACAGTTCAGAGAAGACGCTACAGGATATGACACCTGTAGTCTCTTTCTCTACCTCCTGCTAGGAGGTGAGGACCTGTCTGAAATAGCTATGGGTTTCAGTGCAAGGACTGTAGCTCCTCTGTAACAGAACTACAGCCTCTGACCCCAAGCTACAGCACCCAGAAAGTGAAGATATCACTAACTCCCCGAAAATCATTGAGACCTACCCGTGGGAAACACTTATCTTTAAGCACGATTTCTAGCATAATCTATCAATCATGACACTGACAATAGCTATTCTTTGCTCCATAAGGCTCAGAAACTTCTATCTTTTGTGTTACCTATATGACTGTTGGTAAGTCATTAAGATTTCTCTTGCCTAAATTTCCTTTCTATGGAACATGGAGAAAAGGATTTTTTGACCTTATAAACAATAAAGAATTTAAAACTACATAATTGTACTAAAAATTATAAGTTGCACAAGCAACATTACAGCAAGGGCAATGACTCTGTAAAAGTTATAAAAAGGTGTGACTTTCAAATCATGTATAGAGATCCAGAAATGCAAAAGCATACACTGCAACAATTTTAAACTCACTGCTGTTTACTTCATTAAAAACAAAGCATTTGTCTTCCGGAACAAATAATGTATATATTAAAAAAAAAAAAAAAAAAATTAAAATTAAATCTTAGTTTACTTCAAATGAGATTTCATGTCCATATTAATTTCGTGCTAAATTTTCACAATATAAATCTGTCATTCTGCAAAGAGCACACTGAGGTAGCAAAATCAGAATGAGAAATGCAGAAAAAGACTTCTTATTGTAACACTGTTTTAAATGTTAATTTCTTGATAACTAATTTGACTCATACATCTTTCTATTTTACAGACAACGTGTAAATCTTAAGAGTTTTATTACATAAGGTCTTTAAACTATGTGATTTGTAAACTATGCAAATGATGTTAATTTGCAACTTTAAATGCTCCTTAAGTGGAGAGTTTGGCATTTTGTACAGTAGATAATAGTCCCAGATAATGAATTCATTAGATGTTGTGGGATCTTGTCACCTCCAAAAAGTAGGTCATTTCCTCCCAGATATGCAGCTCTGTTCACTCTACTTCCCGCTAAAGTTCATGGAACTTCCCATTTTGTGCTCCTCTATCCAGTTTCTTACGGTTTTGCAATTTCTGTGTTTGTAAGCACATATATACATTTCCCATATATATGCACACACACACACACGTATATACATTAATAGTAATTAATGTAAAACTTTTGTGGAGAGTATGACTAGAAAAAAAAGTATGATGCATGTTCTATATACAAATTATTGACAACTTTTTGTGTATTAAGCTCTAAATCTCTGATAAGCTGGAGTAAAAGTTCAAGTTCTTAGGCTTTTAGTTTAGAGATGTGCCCTTTGCTGTGGCCAGGACATGACTGACAGAGAACAGGCCTGTAAAATTTACAGGCTCCTGTGCTCCTTGAGTTGTTTTAAATTTCAGCTGCTAAATTCAGTTTCAACCCCAATTGCAGTTCAGCACTGTGAGCTGCAACACTTTCAACACCATCTGAATGTAATGTCTCTCCTGTTCTTACTATGGTCCTCCCTCTTTCTTCCTTTTCTCAGTTCAGTCTAGCAGGAAAAGATGAGGAAATTTCTTGGTACAAGTGCAGGAAAAAGAAGATTTGCTCTGAGTATGCTTCGGGTAGCTGAGGAAAAGGGCTTTTAATGAAGGAGTCTTGGAATGAAGAGGAAGAGAGGAGGGGAAGAACTGCTTTTAAAAAGAGACTCTGCAGCTAGGTACTTATGGGAGGGAAAGCGGGGGGGGGGGGGGGGGGGAACAACACTTGAAATGGGTTGGATTGGACAGTTGAAGAAAGTAGGCAGATGGGTCTAATAAAAAATGCAGAATATGGGACAAGAAGGGACTGAGATGGATGCTGTACTGAGGGCAGAAGCTGTTGCAGAGCAGATATGCAAGGAGGGTGATTATTTTGATTTACCCAACTGGTGAATATTCAGTGACAGATAAATTTGCTGACTTAAATGTTCAGTGGGTCTTAAACGTTCAGTGAAGGACAGGCCATACTGAAAGGCCAGGTGCTTGCTATCTCAGTACGGTATCTGAAATTTTGAACCATAGTATCTCAGTGGCTTGGTTTCTCACAACATTAGATACGCAACCAGAACAAGAAAAGGTTGTAAAGTAAATCTTATTCTGTCTCATTCATATAATGAAAAGGAAAGTATGCTTTAAAAAGTAAATAAATAAAAAAATAAGGAAAAACTGTTCTTTTTCCCTACTAGATGATTGTCTTCTATCTCTCTTATGCATTTCTGTATATACAACATATATCTACATATATATATATACATAATGCTAATTTTAAAAAATACCTCTTGAGAAAAAAAAAAAAAAAAAAAAAAAGATTATTTCAAATATACTCCTGAACTTCACACAAGTATTTTGTCATATAAAAAACTGTGATTTTTAGTTCTAGTTGTATTTTCTGCCTGTTTTCCTTTAAGTCACTTGAGAGGAGCTAGGAACAAAATGTTAGTCTATGAAACATTTTCTTTACAAGTCAGAAAGCTGCCAGCATGGTGCTGCTTGATGCAACGGGAGAGGCGGTTTTTCTGAGATGAGCATTTTCAGCATCTGAACTCACTTCCCCAAGCAACCATCAGATGGTAGCAATGCTTGTTTGCTATCTACCATGGACTAGATTCAAGCTGGGATGCAGAAAGCAAGGCTGTTATTGCCAGTCCCTGCAGCCACCCAGAAGCCTTTTGAGACTGCTCTGATGTTAGCATTTCAGAGGACGCTGAAGCTGCAGATCACACTGTAAATGCTGAGGTAGACAATATGTAAAACAATCTGATCTTATATGCACAGAGTTGTAGCCAATAGCCACATGCATGAGGGGACAGATGAAACCCTAGGGAAATGCAGATGTCCTGTCCCTGGTTTTGTTCTCTAGTTTTCGGTTTGCTGCAAAGAAAGACTCTGAGGGGTGCAGAAATAAAAGTAGCAAGAAAATTAACTTGGGACCTTGAAACTAACTATGGTAGAGACTCTCAGGCAAATCGATCTAATGTTGCAGAATGATGATAGAGCAGACTCCTGTAGCATGTAGGAGTCCTTGGTAGAGTGATAAAAAGCTTTCTTATTGAAGGCCTGGCCTGAGGTCACTGAAAACAGCTCTCCGCTAGGGAAACATTTTGTCTGCTTCATCCTTGAAGGTAAGGGCAATATTGAATGCCTCTGGCTTTAAATGTCAAACAGCTAGACACCTAAGCCAGACTTCTCACGTGTGCAGCCCACAGAGTGATAGAGACATGTCTGGAGAGAAAAAACATTGCCCACACCTAGATTCCTGATCTGGAGTAGGAGAAATCAGTCTGTGAAGGTGTGTGTTTCTCTCTACTGATCAGAAACAGATCTTGTTGGATTCACTTAAGTATAGGCCCTAATTTTAGGTGTCTAAGGAAGTGTAAGTCAGTCTCTGAGAATACTATTGATAGGCACAGTTCCCAATCCTTGTTCTGCTTTATCTTACAAGACAAAAAACAAAAACAAAACAAAACAAAACAGCCAAATAAACAAACAAAAAACAAAACAAAACAAAACAAAAAAAAAACACAAAAGAACACAACAGAATAACTTTATAAAATGTATACACATGGCATGCAGTTACTGAAATATTTGAAATCACCACATTCAGTTCATTAACACAGAATTACAGAATGGCCTGGGTTACAAGGGACCTCAAGGATCATCATCAAGATCCAAACCCCGTCCCACAGGCAGGACCACCAGCCTCCACATTTAATTCCACACCAGGCTGCCCATGTCAGATCTGGACGCAGTACTCCTGATGGAACCTCACACAAGTGGAGTCGGGAGGGACAATCACCTCCCTGTCCCTGCTGGCCACCCCTCTTCTGATGGAACAGCTTCAAATTAATTGGTACTTTTCTAATTTCTTGTATTTGCACATTTCTTCTGTGATATCAGTGCTATTTGGACTCTTATCCAGGGTCAGAAGGTGTGATTGCTCACTAGTTCTACTTTTTGCTGGTCTTCTATTATGTCTGGTACATATTACCTTAAGATGCCCCATTGCAACAGAGATCTGATCCATTTTCTTCAGGAGCTGCATGTTCAAGTTCACTTTTTCTTGCTGCTTGGTGTGTATGTATGCCTTCTTTGGCAAAATGTCCCTTTAATTCCCCACAAGCCCCTGCCCTTTTTGTCCAAAAATGTCTCCTGCACAGTCTAACCAAGGTGGCAGCTTCATTAAACCTTAGGATAGATGCTTCAGGCATCTTTACAGTTTGAGACAACTAATTTTTATCAGTAAATTACTAAACTGTAGCCTACTGTCAGACTTTATGATGGCAGGTGTACTATATTTAGCAAAAATAGATTTGGCATGCCTGATTACCTGTTTAGCCATAGTGTCTTCTAGTAAGCTCTCAGGGAAGTGAGAATATCATTCTAGAACAAGTACATTTTTTTTCCTGTCAGCATAATCAGACCTATGTCGGCTTTGATCCAGTGAGCTTTTTTTTTTTGTTTTCCCCGAGTCACTGACATTGTTTTTTTGACTTAGACCAGGCTTACATTTTTGGCATGTATAGTAAGTCTTGACAACTTCTTAAATGTCATTTTGTATTTGTCTAGTATGCCTTTTCTTTTCGTCCTAGCTCTTTGTTTCTTTTTAAAAATTATTATTATTTTTATTTTCTGTTGTTGTTTTATTTCTTAACTGGCCTTTATATATGCTTATAATCAGTTGCAGCATCTGAGTGTGGCTGTGAACTGGGAGGAATGGAGAGCAGTCTGTGCTGGTTGCACTCGTTCTATGTACTTGTCACAAAGCAACAAACCTCGCTGATGCTGGTTGTGTCTCCTCAGGGATGTACGTTATGTTGTACCTTCCCAGCTGTGTGCATTCTCTTTTTGAGCTGCTGCTCTAGCAAGTGCAGTGTATGTTTTGTCAAACCACTAGCATTTGTTTGTGCTAAAACAAACAGCAAACGGGTTTAGACAAAACCTCTGTACTTGGCTCTTCTGCACTTCCTCTAGATGTTCCATGGGAGGGTTGGAAGCTATGAGCTGTCTGTCATGTTTATACTTAGCTTGCAAACCATACAAAAAACAAGAGATTGGGTTTGTCAGTGTGATTGTAGGAGGTCATGAAATTGTTATACATGGCTTGAAGTCAAGGTTGAGAATAACTGTTTCTTATAAAAGAGCATGTGCAATTTACATCTGTATACAAAATCTGAGGCCTTATCTTCCATTATGTGCATCGGTGCTATTCTTTGTATGTGCTGATGAACCCTATGGCATTCACCTTTGTTATCTACCATGCTGCCATGAGAGATCATTAGTGATACCCTTCCTGAACAACTGCTTATTACACTTACTGTAATAGCACCTTATTTTTTTCCCTTTGTAAATGAATGCTTTTTGTCTGCAAATCTTTACTGATGTTTTCACCACATGCCCACAGGACATCTCTGCCTGACTCTGGTTTGGCTAGATAGATTTACATCTGGATACTTTTCTATATTGGTCATGTGTTCATTTTCCCTTTCTTTTGCAACAAGAAAATTAGTGATATCTTTGTGTCACAGGTTTCACAACTTTCAAATTTGTATTCTGCTTTTAGACTGCCTTTAGTTATGTCATTCTGCTATCCTATCTCAGAGAGCTGTTCAAAGCATGGTTCATTTGTAGTGTGCTGACTTTGGCAATGGAACCAAACTAAATGGCAGTGTGTGGGAATGATGCCTACAAAAATGCGTCTTGAATATGAAAAAATGTATGGCATTAATTCTAGAGGCACATGCCAAAACTGTGACATCTCAACCAGAATGTATTTAATATTGATCCTAACCTCTATTATTTTTCTCTTTAATGACAATAAGAGCCTTTTATTTTATTTTACTATTATTTTTTTTTCATTTTCATTTTTATTTCTGTTCAATTTTTAACACCTGTATACAGGAAAGATTTAATTCTTCTCATTATTCTCTTCTGGCATTTCTAAGTCCTTATGTCAATAAGTCTGCTTCAGTTTTTTCTTTTACCCTCTTCCTTGAAAAAAAAAAAAAAAAAGCTTCCTGAAGACCATCGTGCAGTGAAGTTTAGCTGTGTCCTGGGAAATTCTTTGTTCCCTCATACACTTCCAAAGTTGTTTCAGTCATCCCTTACTTCTGTTCTGCATGTACCTTCTTGATGACTTTAAGGCCTTGATGAATTCTGAGTAATGAGTGGGCTTTCTTTCCTGGAGATATAATAATTGCCACATATCATGGATTTATGCTAAATGCCTTATCTTTTGTCTGTTTGAATTCATGGTAACAGGAGAGAAGATTACTTTGGAGAAAAGACAAGGCAATACATCCTTTTTACAATTTTTTTTCCCTCCTCAATTATCATAAATGTATATATGACAGCTCTCACAGATATAAATCATTGAAAGGAAGTAAGAAATTCACAACTCATTTTGGTTAAGTACACAGATAAACTCCTACCAATTCTTCCCACTCATTCAACAGTATAGAAATTTGGAAATATTAATTCATATATATTCAGATTGCAAACTTAGTTATGGCTCTGTGGTATTATGGTATAGCCTGACACTGGATAATTTCTCCCCATGATTTCTCTACCTGGTTGAAACACCTGCTGCTGAACCGCAGCACTTCTTTTATATAGTTGAACTGATTTTGATCTATACTGCTGCAGTCAAAAGAGGACAAAAGTTTGTATACATGATGCAGGTGCTGATAGTTTGCGCTATTTTTCTTGTCTTGTGGTGGTGACAGGGCTGATGCCATGATGTGGCTTGAAAACCTCAGCTGTATCTTGGAGCCTGAGAGATGTTATGAAGTGACTCTGAGCAAACTTGAGGAAATGGTATTCTTTTCATTTGCAACAAGAATAACACCAGCTGATACTTATCATGGCCTCTATTTATTTTACCCATTTTTTTTTCTTGTTGTTGATGGGGTGATGACTAACATTTCTTTCATGATAGAAAACAAAATAGTGTGGATGAAACATATTGAAAAGTTAAATCAAAGGCATCTGTGGTTGCTGAAAGCCAGCATTCATCAGTAGGGAAACACATCGAGAATCTGTGAGCTCTTAGGTTTTAGTGCCTTCAGTTTAATTGTCAGACATCACGATGATATTTTACCATATCTATAGAATTTAGGCCCAGAGTCTTCTTTAAAAAACAAAATAGGCAAACAAAAAAACACTGCCAACAAAACCCAGCTTTCAGGTCTCATTGTTACTGACCTCTTTCAACCTCCAGTCAGTTATGCAGTGTAAATGGGAGAGCATTTGATGATATTAGTGAGGGCTGATGCATGAGTGAAGAGCAAAGCGTCTCCTTCGGGAAAATGTACTAGGCCAGGGAAAGCAGCAGAGACAGTGAAAGAGGTGATTCATGGTTTGAAGTTGAGAGCTATTCAGAATTTTTTTCAAATAACAATAAAAAGAATATGATGTAGAGACTGAAATCTTATGAAAGTGGCATGCATCTGTTCCTCTCACAATACAGAAACACCCAAAGCGTTTACTCTTGAGTAAAATAACTCAGCTGTGTGCCAAGAAAGACAGAGAAAGATTACTTCCTTTTCACTCTTGGCTAGACTCACCCCTTGTTTCAAAAGACAGTGCATTTGGAGGATAAGGGAAGTCCTAAGTCCTAACATGGTATCCACTGGTATTTGCTAACCCAGGGCCAATTTTTCCAGTCCTGTAAAATTAAGGGTTATATCAAGTCAGGTTTCTCAGTTGTATTGGACAAACTTGATTTTAACTGGGGAGGATTCTCAAATGGCTTGAATTGAACTGTGGTAAACGTAAGCCAGCCTAAATAGCTGCTTTATTATAGTTTATTATGTAAGTGTTGTTTCACAATAAATCATTGTACTCTATAGTAACTAGCTTGAAACTACTGCATAAATATTAAATGGCCTCAGGAATAGAGACATTTTAAGCAGAATTACTGAGTATGGTTTTCCAAATCCATTGGGAAATCCAAAATCCCCATAGTCACTGAAGGACCGACACTTACTGTCATTTATAGTAATGTAAATCCAGTGTAACTGTGTTGAAGTCAATAGAGTTATTCTAAATTAACATATAAAGAAAATAAATTGAGTTTGGCCTATGAAATACAAACAACATAATTGCCTGAAATTCTATCCATTAGGATAGAGAAAGAAAATTCTAAACCTCTGCAGAAATAGGAATTAAAGTGATCTGTTCTATGTGTGTAAATTTAGGCAAAAAAACATTATACTGATTTCATTCATGTAATAAAGCTCTTACATCCTAATCAGAAATCTTGAAGCAGAAGTTATTCATTTTTCTTCTTAAAAAAAGAAAAAGATGAAATCTACATTTTGATAATTACAGTGGATAATGGAGAAAGGAGAGCTAGCTTTGTGGCTTTTGCAAAATAAAAAATATTCAAGCGAATTTAATTATTTGGAAGCTTCTCTGCTTTTGGGATGAAGTAGTAGAAAAGCGAAAAATTGCTATATCTGCAGTAATCAATGATCTGTAGGCTTTCTATATTACTAGCAGTAGTTTCTTGGAGATAGGCATGACATGATTACGGTGTGTCTCAGTTTCCCAAAACCCAACATACATTTGCACAGGTTGTCCTTGTCTCTGCTCATTCATTCACTAATGAGATGACAGAATCACAGAATCACAGAATGGCAGGGTTGAGGTCTCTCTGAATGTCATCCCTTCCTTCCACCATGTCAACCGCACCACTCAGCTTGGTGTCATCAGTAAACTTGCTGAGGGTGCACTCGATTCTGTCATTGATGTCACTGATAAAGATATTAAAGAGCACCGGTCCCAAAAGAGACCCTTGGGGGACGCCACTCATTATTGGCCTCCACCTGGACATAGAGCCAGAGATACAATTTTCCTATGTATTCAGTGAGTATGTAGGGATGAGAGAGACTTGAGCCCTTGGGAAACAACTATACGGCTGTGATTTCACCAGGAATATATTAGAGTCCTGCTTTAAGGACCAAAGTGCTGAGGTTCCCCAGCGTTGCCTTCATGAATGCTTGAAAAGTAAAATTTTTTTTTTTCCTGTCAGAGCAGACAGAGAGAGGGCAGAGAGCAGGCAGAGTGACCTAATCAGATATGGAACTAATGCTCATAAGCTGAGGTTGAAGTCTTGGTCCACAAATAGGAGGTTCTGCCAGATTGCAAAGATGATGTGAAGAGCATAGCACTGAGGAAGGAAAGCTCTCAACAGTGCTACTGCAGATCCTGCTTAGAATTTGGAGTGAAAAGAAAGGGATAAAAGCAGAAAAATGATGTCTTTTGTTCATTCCATTTATCTCCATGTTTGTAAGCAGTTAGGGCTCTGCTCATCCCAGCAGGTCTATAATGTATGATGTGACATACATCCCAAAACCATGTTTGAAGACCAAATAGAGATTGTGATGCTGTGAGTAGCTTCACAGAGCGCAGAAGACATCATGTCTGAAATCTCTCCTTCAGGACATGACAACTGACTTGCTTTCTGCCCTCAGTCACAACTACAGAGTACGGGGCACAACTTTGGGACATGGTGTCATATATTTGAGTGCTCGATTTATGAAACACAGTGAAGAAAAACAAAAGCTGGAACAACACATTGATAGGAAAATTCCCTATGTGTCAGCTAGAAGACACACATTTAAACACAACCTTGAAACATTTATTATAGAACAGAGCAATTTGTATTTTATTCAATAGTGTTTTCAAAGGATTGTTAACCACTGTCTGCAGATACCTTTTCTTACAATTTATAATCTATCGCACACATTCCCCTCTCCCTTCCTGGTAACCATATAACAGAGATATGCATTACAGAAAATGTGTATACGTTTGCTTCTATTACAGTCATGATCAAAAGTCTATGATATATTGAAATATTCGCTTTGTACAAATACATCTGTTATCAGAGGGTTCCTTAACATAAATGGTGTATTTTCTATAATGTGCTCCATCTAATGAATGGTTCAGCAAAGGCATGAGAACAGAACTATGTGGGGAGAATGCAGTAATTTCTCTTTAACATGCAGGAATTCTGAATACAAGTAAATGCACGCCAAATTTTATTGCTTCTAAATCTGAATAATTGTATTTCTGAGCTGTGCATCTGGGTAGATAATAAAGCCACAAAACAATTTAATGAAACATATAAAAAATCAAATGACATTACTAAATATTATAATATGAAGAAAATATATTTTGCATATTGTCACCTAATTTTTCATCCACATACTAACAAATAATGCAACAATAAGTGAAAGTCTTATTATCCATCTAAGTAAATTGAGACCAAATTCACCTTGTTTCCTTTTCTTTATGTGTGTGTGTGTGTATGTGCGTGAACATAAAAGTGAGATTGATATTATTACTTCATGTTTATAGTACATTTTTTCCATAATAACTAAGGTGACAAATATGAAGCCTTTTTTTTTTTTTTTCTCCTTAAATCATTCCTCAGCTCAAAGTTTGATTATGTTACGTAGTCAAGCACTTATCAGGAATAAGACTTGAATACATGGCCTTTATTGTTATCTCTCATTGATACATAATTCTGCAAGAGTGAAAATCAGAATACCATAAAGAAAGTGAGAATCCTCATATATAAATTCAGTGTGTAAAATTAATGGATGTACATTGCCTTGAGCATTCCTTATAGCCGAAGGACTGATATGGTCAACTCAGATGGCAATGCTGCTGACTCGTGTCAGACACATATTTTAGGATGAGGTGAACTGTCCTTTGGATGGATTTGTATTTCTTTCTGTTTGCTGTTAACGAATCCTAAATGAGTAGCTTAGACTTAGATGTCTAACTTTTCAAAGCCTGGGTAAGGAAGTGGAAATCCTATCTAAAGAGGCAAAAAATGTTCCCACGATGGAAGGATCTCTTTTGTTCTTGCAATGATTCTAGCACTATGATTTATTTTACTCTGTCATGGAAGAGGTCACTGCAGAGTTCCAGCTGACTGTAGTGTCTGGATTTAAAGAACAGCAATCTAAACTGTCTACAGCAAAATGCCTTTCGCAAAGGTGAGTCTCTATCATAAAAAGTCACACAAACAGCAGGAAAAGGACTTAGTTTTGCAAGGACCAGAGCATGGTAATGTCCTGGCTTTACTCAAAGCAGCTGTCTCCCTTTCTTTCCTCATGATGCATTGGCCCAGATTTTGTCACACAGAACAGCTTCTCATATCATGAGGTACTCCATTGACCAGTGAAGGAAATTGTTTCATTTATCAGTGAAAGTGGGTAAGACCCCACATTGTTCCAAAAGTAGGTAGCCAGCTTTTTTTTGATAGTTAACTTCTTACACCTATAGAGAAGGATTTTCCCCATCACCTCATCTATCTTCAAGCTGCTGGAAGGAAATTGGCTCTGTTCTTTGTTCTGTCTTATTTCCTACATTTAACATTAAATTCAGAGTCCTGAAGATTACTTTGTAAGTTCTGCAAAGGTAAACTAAGGACTAATAAACACCTTGAGCTAATGAGTGAAAAAATCTTGTCTCCTTGTGAAAGAAAGAACTGTTCTCAAAGAAGATAGAGGCTTTGTACTTTAAGGTATTTTTTGTACTGAAACCAGGACTTTTTTTAGAAACCACACAATTGTGGAACAAATTCCTGTAAGAAGAAAGAACAGTTGTATAGATCATAAGACTTTCCACTTTAGATGTCAAGTATACTTCTTGATTCCTTCTGCTGTTCTTACAAACAGCTCACACAGAACAAGATACCCAGCTAAAAAAGTAGAATTTTCTTCTGAGAAGAAGGAGTAAGAAAGACCTAGACATAACTAATTCCACTGGCCACATTCCATACCATGCTACTGAAATGAGCAAAAATGTTTTGGGAAATACCAAGTTTAAACATGCAGAAAAATAGAGATTAGGATTTGCCACACAGAGATATGTTACAGTGAAATGGTGAACAGAATAATGAATGCATATAAAAATATTCTAAGTCCTTGATTTAGGAATCAAGTGCCTGAAGACAGGTTTTCCTCTTGTTATAGTTTTATCATAGTTCACATAATGCAGAGGAAAACTTGGCCCTTAATTTGTGAAAGAAAGTTTTTGGGATAAGGAATTTGATCTGACTTCAAAGAATGTGAATCAGTTTTTTTCTATTCTATTGTCAACTGTTCCCTTCCAGTTCAACGGTATTGCATATACAGCTTTCTCTGATGAGGTTCATCTTTATAGTCCGCTGCAATACCCCTAGATTCAACCATACCTTTGAGATTTTCTCCCTCCCTTCCTTTCTTCCTCCTTTCCTTTCTCCCTTCCTCCCTCCTTTCTTCTCTTCTATTTCCTATCGCTCTTTCCTACACTTCTTCCCTCCTTGTCTTTCTTCCTTCTTCATTTACTTAAAGGACCACTATACTAACTAGAAAAAAAAACTCTGTTAAGATAGACACTGTTAAGTCTTTGATGCTTGAACTAAGCAAGTTATATTATGCAGTATATCTAGAGGAGATTTATGCTTCAGATATTTGGTTTATGTTCTATTTATTATGTCATTTAATCTTGAAAAAAAAAAAACTGCAACAGGATAAGATCTGGAATGGAATAGCTACGTGTTTCTAAATACATGTGCATATATTATATAAATAAAATATTAAAGATATATAAAGGTGCATATAGAAAAGTACCTTAATACTTTAAACCACTAGGACTTCTCAATACTAACTTGAACTCCTTATTTAAAAGTGTAGTGATGATCTTAAATTTTGTTAGTATTTTAAAATATCTATATTCTATTCAAAATTTTAGGCATATGTTAAAAATATACTTCATCTATCCTTTAAGTATAAATATGGGCCACTGTGTACCCAAAACTAATACTAAAAATCTTGCGATTTTCACTTTTGATAGTGGGGAGGGTGGCAAAATATTTTTTTGGGATTAATGTGACTTAGGAAGAGATTTTGAATGGGGCCCAAATTCTGGTTTCTTATTAAAGAGATACCTTTGCAGATGAAACATCTCACTGTACAGTCATAGATTCAAATCTGAATGTTTTTCTGAGGATCTGAAAGAGAAATTTTTTTAACAAAATATTTTAAGTACTGAGATTCTCCTCCCATATTCTTCTCCACCCAGATCAATTTTTAGATGTTTGACTGGAAACACATCCATTTAGAAAATATTTCCCATAGCTGTAAAAGCATTATTTGTAGCTCAGTTAAATGGACATTGTAAATTTAATGCATGCTTAGTATGTAAGTTTAATACAACTGTCATTTTCCATAATTTATGTATATCTAATTCATCTTTTTCTTAGCAATTAAATTTTGGAAAATACTGTAGTGGAAATTAAATGGGAGCTATCAACATTATCAGAACTTATGAAGAAAATGTGATTTCTCTCTTGCAAAGTTGTGTATTATGGGGGAATGGGGCACAAAAGTGGAAAAAAACTGAATCATTTTTTTCCCCTAGTTTTAATTTCTAATCTAAACTTTCGTATCAGTTCATCAAAAGTCTCATTCAACCTGCCAGATCTGGAGTGTCAAATATTTGCAAATGTTGTCTTAAAAGCAAACAAAATATTCAAAATTCTATTTAGTAATGAGGAAGTTAAACAGATTGTAAACCTGAAATGAAACCGATTTCAATGTCCATTACACAGGAGCATAAAATGCAGCATATAAGGAAATCAATGTCTTCATGGAAAAACTGAGAACTGTGCTACTCACCCTGGGGTCACTGTTTGGAAAAGAGGAAGGTTGCAGACAGTTTGGGGGATATTAATAGAAGAAGTTGAGCTTGTTCTTTCTTCATAATAGGTGAGAAAGAAAGCTTGGCATTTTTTTGTTCCTGCTGTATAGCTTTATGATATTAAGAAAAGAGTAAGATTCTGTAATCTAAGGTGGAATTTATCCAGATAAGAAAATCTCTTTTTTTTTAGGTACAGCTTTAGTTTCATTTTCTTCCCCTTTAATGCTAACTGGGTCACAGGACTTACAACCTACTCACCTTTTAAAACTATCCATGTTTCCACTTGCTACCTGTGATAAGCAACAGTGATTGGAATTGCTTAATAGGCAGAAGGATGGGTGGAAATATCCTATCGGTAAGTAAAGGAAACAGCATTGTTCTCAGAGGTAGCAGGAAAATCAGTGGTTTAGCATCAGACATTATATACTTGGAGGAAATAAAAAAAATCAGGAAAAATATAAATAAAAGAGAGTGCAAAGTTTTATTGTCAAGCGCGTCTGTCACTTCATGAAACCACAGCTATATATAAGATATATGTGACATACTAATAGGAAGTAATTTACCCAAGGATGTTTTTGTGCCTTGAAGTGCCTTCAACATTTCTGCTTTGAAAACTTTGCAAGTGTGTATGCATCAGAGCAGTTACCGAGGCGCTGAAGTTCCCAATTTGTGCACAATGTGACTTTTATAATGCTATTAAACTCATCTCATGGAAAGCGGTGTGCACAAAACAATGATACATGAGATCTCAAGGAGGCTGCTGAGAGGGGGGAAGGATGGAGTGGGGGGAGAGAGAAAGCTTTTATAAAGTCACTTTGAGAATGCACCTCCACTCCAGAAACATTGTGTTTATTCGTATTTGAAATTATCTGTTGCACTTTGGGCTGAGATTCTTGCTGCTTGCATTTGTCACTCCTTCTATATAATAAATAAAGTACAAATTTTTATTTATTTCTCTCACTTTAAAGTAAACATAGTGTTGATGAGATGCAGCAGACTGACAACCCTGATAATTGAACTCATGCATTTATTTCCAGCATGGAGCAATAAAAACCCAAGATTCCGTCTTGTCCTGTGAGCTCTAACTTGAAGGGATGGTCTCAAATGAGTACCCAGTACCTGTAAGTACAAATAGGTTGTGCAAACAGCTCCAAAAGCTCAGACTTTTTCAAATGCATTCTGACCTTTCCTCTTTCTTACACTCGATCCTATCTTAACAACCTGCCCTGCTCTTTTCTCAGTGGCACCTACACAATAAAACCTGTGTTATTCTGTTACCTGCTGGGGGAGTAACATCCCCCTGTTTTGAGTTCAGGTATTCCCACAGAGTTATTGGAAGACTCTAAAATCTCAAATTATGCAATTGCAAACAGTATTTGCAGGGTGAGACAGATTTTTTGCTCAGTGGAAGCCAAAGGGAGGGTACAAGGTTAATTTACTGCAGAGGAGATGTGAGATGGTAGTAGTTTTGGGGAGAGAAAACAAATAGATTTTCATCTGTAGTAGGAAATCCTTAAACAGCAATTTTTCTTTGTTCATTTGTAAATATAAGCAAACACCGAGAACAAATAAATTCTTTCTCCAAATTGAAATTCCTTGAAGGAAAAAAACTCGGGGAGGTGAAGGTCAGTTCAAATATTTCACTATGATAAGCTCAGAGAGTTTCATTCAGAGGAGAACTACATATAACTTTTTAATATATTGGAACAATGATTTTTTTAAGCTATTGTGAAATTAAAATCAATGCATCCCATGCAGAAATTACTGCTACTGAACATTTTGTCATCATTTGTTTTTCTTCTTTCATGAAATTTGCTTGAAAACAATATTTTTAATGCATTTTGGAAGATGTAATTTTTATACCAGGCAGGCATTCTAGCAGCATTGGCTTGTAGAGCTTTAAATGGCAGTGACTATGGCTCTGAAACATTCTGCCCAGTTTTAGGCATCTAAACTCGGAGTACAGTTTCTGTAGATTTCTGTTAGCAATGGAGAGAGTGGCAGATGGAGATGCCTTCAAAAAAGCATGTGTAACATTCAGGACTAGCTTTCTGATCTCTTCTGATCAGAGAGGCGGAAAGAGTCCAAAGGGGCAACAAAGATGGTTAAAGGCCTGGAGCATCTCCAGTACAAGGAAAGGCAGAGAGATCTGAGAGATCTTCAGCATCAAGAAGAGAGGGCTGAGAAGGGATCTCATAACTGCTTATAAATATCTAACCTATGAGAGTCAACACAATGGGTGCAGACACTTTGGTAGTGAGCAACAGTAGAACAAGGGGCAATAGGCAGAAATTGGGACATGGGAAGTTCCATACTTACATACAGAAGAGCTTCTTTATTGTAAGGGTGACAGAGCACTGGAACAGGCTGCCAAGAGAGGTAGTGGATCCTCCTTCCCAGGAGATATTCAAGACCTGCCTGGACCTACCTATGAGACTGCTGCAAGGAAACTCCTTTAGCAGGGGGGTTGGCCTAGATGCTCTCCCGAGGTCTCTTCCAATTCCTACGATTCTGAGATTCTGTGAATGAAACTATACTGATATAAACTTCAGTTGCTACACACATATCCATCTGGTCTGGTAAATAAACAGAGTCCACGTGAACTCTGCAACTACCAGTGGTTTGGTCAGCCAGGTGAAAACCAAAAAAACATGGCTACACAAGTGATGACCTCAGACTACTTTGTCAGTATGGCTTTTTCCTTCATGAAGAGCTTAGCATACGTTTCCTTAGTAATGGATTTAAACATACTGGATGTACTCAGCCTTAGAGTCAATAGATAGGAAAAAACAAAATCCACTACAAATTCAGATAGGTTTAGACATAGCAGTATCTATTTATTTAGGAATAGATGGCTCTATCCTTTGTTAGTCTTTAGATCTGATATGGGTCAGCATCAAATAAATTGTCTTATATTAAAGCAAGAAAAAAGTGCTGGAGGAAGACGAATCATGATACTTTCCCCTGAGGTGGTGAATAAATGCAATACTTTTGTCCCTGTCTCCTTTCTCCTAAAGACACAGCTTGGATGTTTGTCTAGATGTTTATTAAATCCAGCACCTATTTTCTCGCACTCCTCTTCTATTTCCTTAACGGTATTCAGGGAGAGTCAGACTTTTTATTTTTTACACAACATCAAGACATTGTATTAAATATAGGATTTGGGACTTGGCAAATCAGCAAGCACATTGTACTCCAATGGAGACAAAAGGTGACTAAACAGTTTAGCCAGACAACATACAGGCAAAAGTAATGCTCCCGGTAAGAGGATTGCCAGCTCTATTGTTGGGCCCACAACAGGAACCAACTTATTGCAACAATAAATTCCCATCTCACATGGAAGTTATTTCAGGAAGAAGTCTAACAAGCAAACTGCACCCACAGTTTAATCCTATTGTGACCCTGATGGATTTATATTTGCTGCTGGCTTGTAGGGGTGGAATGAGGCCGTTATGTTATTATTCAGCTGTATTTATTGGGGAAAAAAACTACCCCAGATTTAGGTAAACATGACTATTGCTACTTTTACATAGTCAGGAATTTCTGTTCTGCTAGTGAAACTACAAAGAAAAACTAAAATTACATCTTAGTTATGCAGAAATTCTTCACTCAGAGACAAGAAAAATATTTTCAGCTGTAATTAAGACTTGTGAAATGTCTTTTTTTTTTTTTTTTTTTTTTTTTTTTTTACTATTCTTGTATTTTTTCTTATGACCTTACCTTCTCTCTTCACCTTTTTTTATTATATACGACAGCTATCTCAGCAGTACATGAGGTCAGGTGTAGTAGTTATTACGTGTAATGTATTTTCCTACTTTCTGCATTTTGGAAATATCTATAGAAGTTAACCTACAGGTATATTTTCACTGTAACTCTGAGATGTGACATCATTCAGTTTTGCAGTAACTACTGATACTGAATCACAATGGCAGACAACTCCAATAGACTAGATATTCAAAAATTTAATTATCAGGTCCAGAATAGATCTGAGAGATCTTTAGTGATCCTTTCTAGGTGAAGGGTATTTAACTTTGTGTATGCCGAAGTGTAGTTAGATCTTTGGATTACCAAGCAGATGTACTAAAGATTCAGTTCAGCCAAAGCTTCAGCTGATGTTGATTGGTATAATTTGACTAAAGTCAGTGTTACAGTGATTTACATAAGCAGAAAAAACAGACTTGTAGCTCTTATGGCTTTCTTGAAAGTGATTGTTTCTTTGCATATTATTCATGGCCAAAGTGAATAATTTACACGGAAATTGGGAGTTCCTATTGTTATGTTGATATAAAAATCTAGGAGGTTTAGAGATGGCCATAATTTCTTGTATTTAGGAGTTTCAGACAAGTTTCATTTGGGAAACAAACAAACGAAAGAACAAAAAATGTTTGAGACGAAAATTATCTTTTTTATTCCCTTGCAATCTTTATTTATTTATTTATTAGTTACTTTGTTTTTGCACTCAACATTTTTTTCTTTATTGTGCAATCCACATTTTGACTTAAGTATATTTAAGGAGAAAAATAGAACAACAAAAATTCCAATCATTTGTGAACACTGCTTACTCATTTTCCAGCCAGTTTTACTGGCGGGAAAATAGCTTAAAGCAATTTATTTGTTTGTTTGTTTGTTTGTTTTACTATGAGACACATCCAAATGCTGACTTCATCTCCGTGTTTGATTGTATCAAGTTAGTGTTTTGAATGGCACTATGGATCTTCCTAATGCTCTTATGTCTTTTTTATAATGTACGTATTTAATTTTTTTCCTCGTGTGTGTATTATATTTTTTGCTCCTCAATACTTTATTCCATACAGATGGAAACAAGAGCTTGTCAGCCTGACAGTCTTTCTCAGTCTTTTTTAAAAATAATCTCTTTAAGTATTTCTTGATCCAAATCTCTGCCTTATGCTCTTTGGAGCAAGGAACATTTCTGTTTTTTAAGTACAAACAGTTCCTTTCTACAGTTAGCAAAAGCACATTCAAAAGGTGGAAATCTGATATACAGTTCTCAAAAAAGCTGAAAATATGCAAAATATCAAGCAGTCCTGTTTGCGTAATTCTGGTGCTAGCAAAGTATTTGTATTCCCAAAATATATTCCTTCACATAGATTTGAAGCCCATCAATTAGAAGAGCCTGCTTCTCCCATTTTAAATCCTACGTGCTGTCCCCATTCTCCCTGTTATAAGCATGTTTCTGAACATTTTCTGCCATCATTTCCAGCTCCACCATGGGATATTTGATCAGAAATTACTATAGTTCATAACTCAAAGGCTCAATCACGTTTAGTCTGACTACAGCTGTTTAAAAATTAATAGTTTGGGAATTATTTCAATTAGAACTTGATTGTTCTCCAGAACCCATTCAGTCTATTATAAAGGATCCTCAACAATAACATCATATTCAGGATGCAAGGAACTTTTAGGTCCTGTTTCCTCTCTGCCAGCACAATGTGGATGCCTTGAATTATTTGTGATTATTAAAGGGAATTAAGGGATTTAAGGTAATTAAAGGGAACTCTAAATGCTCAGGAATATTTAGGCTATCTGAGTTCCCTGTGGAATCGGGAAAGGGAAAAAGCTGGAAGGAATTTCTGCTGGGAGATGGGTATTGTTCACTTTCTGCCATAAGGGAAAACTGCTTGCATAAATTTTAAGACATCTGAAGTCACCTGCTGTCCAACCCCATCCTTGGCTGCACATGTAGTATATGTCTACAGTTTAACAGCACCTTTAAAGAAATGTAACCTTCTATTATGCCTACAAAGTGCATGTTAATATCTTTTTGATGGGAAGGGTATTTCTGACTTTGATTTGTAGAAGATTCTCGGGTAGTTTCCTTCTTACTTATTTCGGTATTTATTTACCTGAGTAGAGAAATTTCTCATCAGAAATTTATTATTTATTATTAACAATATAAAAGCATATTTATAATCACATTTTGTTAGACAATGTAAAAATGAATCAAATGGTACAATTTCTGTACCACAGAATTTGCAGCCTGAAAGAAAATATGTAACAAAAGTGTCCTAATAAAGAGATGAGTTTGGTAAGAGGAACAAAATTTGTCGTACAAAATCCATAACCTGTCAGCAGTAGCAATTATAAGTCATTCTCTGTTATTTTTCAGTGCTTTAACACGTTTAGATGACAGTCTCTAGAGAAGCTAATGCCAGTGTAGGTGAATCATATAGGGTATGAGTGCTTGTAAGCAGACTTGCTATATTTGGGAGAATTAATGTTTGTATTATGAAAAAAAAAAACAAACAGTATTTGCTTTGAAAATCTTTAAAATGGAATTTGATTTATATTTAGTAAAAGTCATTGTTATGGAAATTAATTAATTTACATTTAATGTGCAGCAGTTACATAAAAAGATTATTAAGCTGTTCTGCTTTTTCTTAAATGAAACATAATTTGCAGTGCTTCTATTAAATCTGCGCTAGTGGATTTGACTGGAGAAAGAACATACCATGACAGAAGAAAAAAATATTTCTGGGGAAATCACAATATATGTTAGGCTAAAAAAGACATACAGAGAAACAACAGAAGTCTATGCTGATTTAACAAACAAGCCTCTTATTACATCAGTGTCATACTATCATGTGCTAAGCATTGAGGCACCCATGCTAATTGCACAGATATTCTGGATGATGTCTTACTGTGTCAGAGAACAGTAATCACCTACTGAGACTTATTTGTTGCATAGATGAAGTTGAATCCCATCCTGAAAATCTGATGCTAGGAAGAGCTTGAGTATGTGCATCAAGAGGTGATGTGGCTGATCTAACAAAAATGTATAATATTATGTGATATTTATTCTGTGACCTAACACCACAACACAAGTGAACATCACAGGCTCAAACACGTGTTAAAACCCAGGACCTACATACAACTTGTCCTAACTAGGACATCAGTCCACCTGTTGTAGTATCATCTGTACTGTACAAACTTCAGTTTGGATCCCATAGTTCATAAGTGAAGTATCTATCTACAGGAAAAACACATATGACAAATGGAGCGATAAAACTGATTACGGATATGCACAAAGCACAGACTGACCTTTGCATTTTGGATAATGAGTCAATTCAGCAACATAGAGTCCCCCCTGCGTGAAAAGGCAGCCATTGCTCTACCTGATTTCCTGTATGAAAACAACTGTACATACTGACAAAATAATTTGTACTTGTTTAATGAAAATAATATTTTTTAATTTATTTTCTTTGCAACAGTGTTAGAATAACCTAAATGTATATACTAACCGTGTTTTATAAAGCACCCAAAAGAAGAGCAGGCAAGTTGGATTCACTTCACTGAACTGTTACTGTCTCCAACGGAGATGAGTCAGCCTAAACTCATACTGCATTCAACAGAGAGCACTATGCTCTTTAAGAATGTGATTTGTCTGTCATATTTTAGAACATCCTATCCTCTACATACCTTCTATACACAGTGGAGAGAACTGCACATACTAACATAGATGGAAGTACCTACCTGTTCATGAGAAACTCACATTTTCATTTATATTAAATCTCCATGCAATATGTGTGAAATGTGATATCATAGACTGAAACTGTTTATGTTCGTTTAATTACCATCAGTGAGTGCATACAGTGGTCAGCTGAAATTGTTTCAGAAACAGTACTTCTGATAAAAGCTGATGCTCAATAGCATGGTTGGTGTGGACTCTCCACTGTCTATGGAGAGATGGTGTCAGTAAATTTTCACTTAAAGTGGTGTTATTTTCTTTAAATGTGTAGAAACTTTGTAATTTTTGTTACTTCTATCTCTCTGGGGGAAAAAAGAGTAGAAATTGGCTAATGGATTCAAAATTTACAGAAAAAGATTCAAAGTTCTATATGTGTGCTGCATGATCATAAACAGTGATTTTCCTTAACTATTCCTCACAGTTTCCCAGAAATATATTTTGACATCTATGAATCGTGACATTGATTTCTTTATTTGTGTGTTGTATATATTCTTCTCCCCTGCCCTCTAAATCTATTGACCACTTACTCATTAAAAGTGAACTAAGCAGGTCAAATTAGAAATGGGTTGCCTATAGTAATGAAATATCTTTCTTGATTGTTCTCTAGGTATTATCATACTATATCTAATAAATAATAGTGACAAATTGGAAGCATCATAGAAAGATCCATTGATTATAATATTAATTCCAGCACAAACAATATATACATACTTTTTCTTTAATTTGGGATAAATTAATACAGCTCGGGAATTGAACATAAACAGAGCTGGGATCTGCAATTTATTTTTCTTATTTATTATAAAATTGGGGCTAGTTAACTTTCAAAAATGCAAATAGGGAAATAAAGTCAGTAGCAATTTTCCAAGGCAATATCTAATTGGATTTGTTTATTTTTATCTATACTTACACTTGTTAACTCTCTCCACCCCCACACCCCAGTAGTCCAGTTTGATTCATTTTGTTTCTTCTCCTCTTTGTAGATCTGTGTGGTTTTCTACTTTGGTATGATCACATTTATATGCTTCTAAGATATAAATACAATTCATGAAAAAGAAACAGAACAAGGAAATAACTAATTTCTGAGAGTCCAGTAGTCTATTCTTGTCTCACTGACAGCTGAATAATTGTGTCATCACTGGATTTTCCTAAAACTCTTGATATTCAGCTAGCAGTATTCACATTAAAGTCAATGGCAATTCACTGAAGTCAGTGAGATCAGATTTAGGCCAGCAGTAATTACTCTTGAAAACTTTGTCTTTAATCTACAATAATTTCTGCTGGCCTGTGTGAGAATATTCTCTGGAAGGAAACTTTGACTTCTCTAGAAAACAAGAATCAATTAAGTTGCTACTTCTTAAGTTCAAGATATTGAATTCATTTATTTGTTTCCTTGTTTCTAACAAGAATTACGTTCATCCTTATAAGAGAAAGTTTATGAGTGAATTGTTCCATGACATGAAGTGTATATGGCCCAAAGTATTATTTTAGGACTGTAATTCCCAAACAACAAACTTCACACATGGACATCAGTCTGGAGAGAGATAAGACAATGTACTTGCATCAGAAAATTCATCTGCAATGCAATTCCTGTCAGTTCCACAGAATCATCAGCATTAGGAAGTCAATTTTCAAACCACGTGTGAAGACTTTGAGAATGACACTCCTAGACCTGCTGATATAAAACCTATTATTATTAGGTCAATCATTTCCCAAAGCAGTGACAGATATTCAACACTATTTTCAGAAATAAATGAATAGTCTTCATTGCAGCTTCTCTCCTTGTTGGCAGTTTCAGTAAAGAGGCCAAGAGGTGAATAGCCTGCAGAACTTGTTCTCTTTTTTCATGCCTTGGGTAGACTTTTTTTAAGTTAAGACCTTTTTGGAGAAAGTTTGCCCTCTCATAGGCTTTTTTTTTTTTCTTCTTTTTTTTTTTTTCTTTTTTTTTTTTCTTTTTTTCAAAAAGCAACCATGTATGTGAATTTTGAGCAACCAGTATCACCCATTGCTAAAGGGCAGGAGCTAACCTGGGAAAGGTCATTCCAATTCACAAAGGACTTTGATATTTCAGAATAGCTGACTTTGTTATGAACTGAAAGAGAACCTCACATTTTGAATTCTTTGAGTAAAAGTAAAATTGTCATGGTCCTAAGGAACTTCACCAGAAGAGCCATCCTGAAGGTATGAATGAATACTGGAAGTTCTTGGTAGGGTGGCCACATAGATGTTCCATTAAAATTAAAAATGAGAAGCCACTTTGATGAATAGGAAGATGAAGAAGTGCCAAAGTTTTGGAACTGAAGCTCTGATAGCTTCCAAGCTTTTAAATTTCACTTCATGCAAGAAAGCACAGTGAGATGCTGGAAATCCCCATAGCCAAATAACAATGGAGAAAAATAGTGATCAAGGAGAAGACAACTTTTTAAATGAAGCCTATTCACAGTTTCTAACACAATATTGTCAACATTCAAGTCATTATAAAACCTTTATATTTCTATGGATCACCACCTCCTGAAGGAATGACATATCCTGGAGAGTTTCCAATGAGCAAGAACGAGCATGCTTCTAGATGTTAAGCAATTTCAAAATTTATTACTCTTCTATGTTAGCTGCCAAAAAATACATTTAGGTGACATCTGAGGCATAAGGACTCATCTTTAATGTACATTCTAGGCTTATTCATCCTTCAGGTTTTTTTTTTGTTTTTTTTTTTTTTTTTTTTTTTTTTTTTTTTTTTTGTAGTATTTTGTTAGCATATACATGAAATAGCATAGACCTTCTATGCTGTTTACAAGGTAGATTATTTTTTCAAAACATGGAGGAGATTAAGACTTCTTTGTATGCTAGATGAAGCATATGTATGATGAAGAACAAGTAAAGATTTCCAAAAATAACATTTTTAAAATGTTTCTTCTAACACACAGATGTCTACGACATGAAAACAGATCAATGGAAGTTCCATATGTAAACCAGGTCCTTCCTCTTGACGCTCTTCCTGTGGTAGCTTCTTTATAGCTTTCATATCACCCTGACAGTGCTCAGATGCACACAGGTTGAGAATGGTCATCTTTTTAAAGTCTGCCAAGTTATTCTTTTACCAACCTGAGGCTTCCTGCCTTTGGTTCTATAGTTTTTAAGTACCTGCATCAAGACTTCATTCTTTGGAAGAAGAAAACATGCTTATTGCCTTTCTGAGCATCTCCTTAACAAGCCTCCTTATAAATAAATATTATCCATTGCATAATTGTGATTTGTAGTTTTCAGCCAGGAAGGTGTGTTGATCCAGGCACCCAACGAGGGCTTCAAGAATGATTTAGACTTAAAAAAATACCTCTTTCTATTTTTTAGTTCCTAATCAAAGTTGTAATCTATCATTAGAATAAGTCTTTCATTTTCTTGTTCTTTATCTCTTGTATTCTTCCTTCTTCCTTCTTTTTCTGTTTAATCTAGACTGTCTGCCAAAGTTTTTCTACATCCAAAAAAATGCTTTATTATAGGCAACCTTTCAATTAACTTTCCTAAATAAAATGACTGCATTAAGCAAAAGTGTGTATAGTAGCCAATAAAATGTCAGATAATATTGAACACAGACTTGGGCTAAACTTGCAACCCAATACATAATTATGTGCAGAAGTTACAACTTGATTTTGAATAGAATACACATGTATGATGAAGCCACTTTATGGCTGAGTGATTGATTACAGAATTCTGAGCCATCTCAACAAGATGAACTCAGATAAAGGAATCTGCTGATATTTAAGGCTTGAAAATTTATTATCCAAAGACTACTGTAAAAATGATTTTATAATTCTCTTCATTTAAGTGTTCTTTTTTTTTGCAAGTAATAAAATATATTTTCCAAAGTAACTGACTACGATTCGAAACTCTTCTTCCTTACTGGTAGTAAATGACAATTAGAAATATAAATAGGATAAACCAAACTTTACTGGTTTTCCTAGCTGCTTCTTGAAGCTGTTCTGTGGAAACTAATAAAATGAGAATGTTTTTCTCTTAAAATGTTAAAATGCTTTTATTAAACATAAAAAACTAAGTTTTAGGTAAATGTAAATGCACCAAAATGCATCAAGTCAAGAATTTATTAGTAATATAATAGATATATTAATGATATAATTAGACAAATATTGTTAGTTCATAATTATTACAGAAAAAAAAATTAAAGAATAGCACTCACTACCATTAAAAAAAAAAATCTGAGTAATATATCTATGCAGTTACATTTGTACTTACACATTTTACTTACACATTTTACTTTACCCTTCTGCTTCTCCTTTGCATCCTAGGTCCTACTCAAGCAGGAAAATAATTGGAGCAGATCATCAGTCTCCTAAGCTCTCTAATGAGAAAAGGGTGACATTAATTTATTTTCTTCTCACTTTCCCCATTTTGAAGTACTAGGCATGGGACTGCTTTTGTATTTCTTCCTATTTTATAGCTCCACATTACATCTCAGTTTATTGTATATACTGCTCTACAAATCACTGATATTTTGGTCCTATGAGGAAACTGATATAGTCTGATATTGAAGACAGCAAATTTCAGCCCTCTAGAACCATCTGACTGCTACCTGAATAATAATCTAATTATATATTCCTTACATACACAAAAAAAAAAATCACAATAAATGTTGTGATAATAATGTGTTTGCCTGCTGTGATCATAATTTCAAATGGATTACAACAAGAAGAACTTCAATAATTGATATGAGTAATTAAAAATCACAACAAAAGTTTCAACAGATTATGATTACTGGATGCTGAATGAAAAACTGTGCAATAAATGGATAACGTTAAACTAAAGGTGTGAAAAATAAACAAATTTCACTTCAGCAAGAAATTACTAAGACAGAAAATATGGATTTTTCCTGAATTGGATAAAATGTATCAAGAATTCCACAACTCATCGGGAAAAAAAAAAAACAAAACCAACGCTTTTCATCTGAAAATACTTTCTTTCTAAAAATATTTTTCTGTCTTTCTTTCAAGAAATTAAAAAATTGTATATTAGAAACTAAATCAAAATATTGAAAATTAAATCAATTTCGTTCCCTAAAGAATTTCAGTTTTGGTGGAACTCTGTATCCTTTCCACATGCAATTTGTCAACATTTTTTCTGATCAGGTAAGGTCGTACTACATTATTCAATATATCCTGTTTGTGCTATCTACAGAAGTTAAGATTTAGCTTCACCCTACCATAATGAAAGTAACTGAAGTATAATAATGCAAGTAGCTGCAAGTATTTCTCACTTACTTAGAGAGTCTGTTGTCTCTATATGTTCTTTTACACAACACACAATGAGACCACTATTCAAACCCTACCCTATGAAGTAGCTCAACCCTTGGAGAAGGCCAGCTCTCTCCCTGTCAACTTTAAGTGGACCATCTACTTTCCTAATCTAAAATTGTATTTACTTTTTAAATAATGCAATCACTTTTAATTTTTGGAAAATCAATTAAGAAGATTTAGAATATTTTACATTTTAAAAAAAATCTATGCAACGTACAGTTTAATCTTTAAATTACCTAATTTGAAAATAACCTATCTCAGCTTTTTAAAAGTCTGAAAGAACTAAAATGAAAAAGACTCAGAAAGCAAAAATTTTGAGGGATTGACACTGGCTGTCGTGAAAACAAAACCACGCCTTGATAACTAGTGTTTTCCATCTCCTTTGGAATCCAGCTAGGAACAGAATTTATGTATCTTGTCTGGGAAAACTTTCCTATTTCTCTCCAGCAATTCAGCTTCTCTTTAATTAAGTCTGCTCTGTTCAGCTCATAGCCATTCAGCCTGTGAAATATTGACCATTCAACTCTGGGGGAAAACGTAAAGAAAAAAGGACACAAATCAGAAAGGAATTTTGTACTCATGCAACATGTCTTTGAAAAGGGAAACCTCTGTGAATGAATGGGACAGGATCAGAAGCAGGTTGTATATTTAGCCTCAGAATCATGTAACTTCTGTCAAATGACTTTTAATTGCTTCTTTTATTGGTGAGTGTGTTCAGTGGGACTACTCAGTTGTTAAGCTGTACTGTTGTTTTGGTTTTTTTTTTTTGTAAAATTTGCTTATGTGGCTACATATCCCAGCGATTCAGAAATGTTCTGAGCATATTCATGATAATGTCTTGCATCTTACAAAAAAAATTAAGTGAGATAAATGCAAAACATTTCTATCCAGGGACCCTAGGTCTTCCTTAGGCCTCAGTGTTTAGGCATTCCATTAAGAAGCTGTGAAATGTCCTAGAAACCTCTCTTGTTCTCTCATTACTTCATCATGGCTCTTCCTGGCTGCCATCTGGAGTATGACAAGGTTTTATAAAGGAAAGGCAGTAGATCCTACTAACAGAGTCCTGCTTACTTTCTCAACTGCGTATCTGTTAAATATCCCACAATCAAAAGAAAAAAGAGGAAAATATACTGAAAAGCCTGTACTAGGAAATTCAGAGCACCCAGTTGTGAGAACAGGTGTGAATGTCAATGCCTTCTGATGTGCCCTGAGTTTCATATGCAGATAAAGTAGAAGCTAACATGTACCTTATCCATATCCTACAGCCTAGAAAGACTGAAACTTCATCCATCCAAAGGATTCTTTTCCCTTGGACAAGGCCAGCTCTTTTGCAGTAATTGTGGCAAGTCTCTCAGACATATAGGTTTCCATTGTGTTGCAGGTAACTTTTGCCTTCTCCTAGGACCCAGAAAACCCACAAGTGCATCCTTTCTGCTATTGCAGATAGTCACAGCCAGGTAACACTTTCTGAGATGCAGCCTCCAGCCTTTTAGTTCTTGCAGAACCATATTAAACTTTTCTAATCTGATGTGCAGAATCCCTTGATACCTCTTAGATTTTCACAAGGAAAGAGTGAACCTGTCATATAGCTTCATGGACATTCACCACATCCATACTTCAACTAATATTGTCTTCCCTGTGAATGATACCACTTTATCACGGCTGTCTGAAGATAAAACTTTTTACTATCTAGGGAGGCAGTTATAAAGATAGGCTCTTAGTCTTTTCCGGCCTGGAAGGGGAAGGACGAGTAAGTGCTGCATTTACTAGGAATATGAGACAGAATTTCTTCAAGGCAATAGAGGTATTTAACATGCTCATCTATCACTAGAATTTGACTGTCACAACAGGAGTAAAAGTTTAAGTCTAGGGATTTTTGGGAAGTTCTGACTGTGGAGAAGTTTAATAAGATGTGTCAAGTTATTAGTTTTGATCCAAACAAACACAGAAAAGAATATAATACTAATTCAACCCTGTAGGGCATATAGCATACTGGGAAAAGGAAATCTAAGCTAAAAGAAGGGAATAAATATCTTGAATATATCAAGGTTGTGGTAAATAGCCAAAGCTATCCCAGGATGAAGCAGAAGGTGACTCTCTGAAAGTATGGGATAACAAATACTTTTCACAACAGTTGTGATCACCCACAGTGTAATTCACCATAGTAAATAGGGGTCACATGAATTAATCAAAGGGTAAACAACTTTATCAGAACCTATCACCCTATGTTCTATTTACAATCAAGGGAGACAGAGATCAACATACCCAAAGGATCATTCATCTCATTCACAGATGGACAGCAAAAGTAGATCAGCTAGGTTGCCATCTGGACGTACCAACTTTCTTTCATTGACTGTGTGAGAGCCTAAACTGACCTATATGTGTAAGTTCAGATGCCTAAATGTAGGTAATAAAAATCACACCGATGTGACTCTCACAATAACACCAGTCATTTAACTTAATGACAGAGTGAAAAAGTTGAAGAGTGTAATAGAACAGCCATAATGCTGGTCATTTCATGCAATGTCCGAAAATTTCAGTTATTTCATGAAATAACTGCTTTCACCGTCTGACTGTAACATACAGCTAGAATTAGAAATGAACAAGCTACAACCACATTCTTAGTTACTGCATTTGTATTTGAACAAAATTGAGTCTCTGTGCCTAAATCTTTTTATAGGTTCTTATCAGGAAACTTTGCTGTTGCAGTTCTTTAAAAGATAAATTTTTTTGCTGCTCTGTTCTTTTTCCTCCCTCTATTGTTACCAAAATAATGATTATAAACATCGCTTTAAAAGCATGCCATGCTAGGGGTAGCTATGCTGCAATACATCATTCTGAACTACATCATATTCATTTATGGTGAAGAACATTTATATTAATGTTTCCATTGCTTATCACAGACACTGGCATTATAATTGCGTAAGTCAACTCAGCTTAGTTATTTATTAGGATGAGTTTCACTGCCATTTCCTTGAGTTAAATCCTTCCTGTATCCAGTCAGGGAAGCTGGTTTATTCCTGCCAATCACTGCTGCTTGACTGTCAATAATGACAATTGAACAACTCAGTCTATCAATATTAAATAAATTAATAATACACAGAATTCCTGATAATTAATAAATATGCTTTTCAGATATGCACGTAGTTAGGATTATATGCACAGAAAACAAAAATTGAAAGTGTAGAGTAGCTAGAAAAATCCAACTTCTGAACATTAATTCACACATTTCAGATGTTAGAAAACTCAACATTTGAATTCCGGGTTCAACACTGGGTTATTTGGATTCTTGGTATTTCTCATAATTTCTGTTTAAGGCCTTGACCTTTGGTGATGAATATTAACTAGTCCACAACAGTGTTCACAAGAAGCTCTGCTTCCCTGTCTTCTTTGGCAACTTTCCTATGAATCAGATGTTATTTTTCTTCAGCCAGTAGGTCAGGTGACAGCAATGAGTTGATGCTTTTTTTATCTAATGTTCAACCTGTTAGCTGTCTTCCTCAGGCTACTCTTGAATATGCATTTTGTTTGCAGCTGTCTTTTCTTGACTGCCTCCCAAAAGAGACTATTTTGCATAAGGATCTCTTCTATTATAAACAGGAACACTTAAGCTAGAGTCAGTGGAACTGGACTACTTCATACTAGCAGAAGGTTTGGCCATGTAATTACCTCTTGACTTAGGAAATTCATGTATGTAACTGTAAATAATTTCTTGTTTAGTGGCTACTTCAATGTATTGACACTGAAATACTTAACAGTCTGCAGCTTGGAAGGATGTGCTTTGAGAAGGAATTTTTAGCTACTAGAAAAAGCAGAACTGAGAAAGATCTAAGCGTAATGCTCAGAAAATACATGTCTGGAGAGTATTTGATATTCTTTACTCTCTAATTAACTTCTTGCCAGGGAAAAATAAAAAATCGTGTCCAGCATAGGTTTAATCAATGAGATTTACAAGTGACCAAATAAAATTCTGCTAAATGAGAAGTTCAGGTAGGGCTTGATTTCGAGGTTTTACCTGACAAGAACTTTGGATTATTTAGGATTACCGAGGCTATACATATATTCTTATCTGTCCATGACTGTGTTGCTTTTTAAAAAAATTATTTGTTACTTTTTTTTTTTCCTATATCTTAAAGAGTTATTCTGAAATTGTCACCTCGAATAGAAAGGTGTAAGCAAAAAATCAAATACTATTGTAGTATTTAAGTTCATGAAATGTCATATTATGGGGAAAATAACTATAATAATCTACAATAAACTTTTATAAATTATTTTTTAAATAATAAGATTTTTATTTTCCTTACTGAAAACAAAACATTGAAAACCTTAGAAGGAGCCAATTTGTTTTGTTTTCGTACTTCTTAATTTGTTTAAAGTTTCCATGAAGTGGTCAAAAGCATTTGGAGCACCATTCCTATGAAGAAAGGGTGAGGGAATTGGGCTTATTCAGCCTGGAGAAAAGAAGGCTCAGGGGAGAACTCATGGCAGCCTTTCTGTATGTAAAAGCTTATATACAGGAGGGAGACTGACTTTTTACATAGTCTGCTAGTGACAGGACAAGAGGAGAGATTTAGATTAGATATTAGGGGGATACTTTTTACTCTGAGGTTGCTAGGACAGTGGAAGAGACTGGTCAGAGAAATTATGGAAGCCGGACAACTTGGAGGTGTTTCAGGCCAGGATGTATGGGGCCCTGGGCAACCTGATCTAGTGACTGATTTAGTGGTTGGTAACTGTCCACAGGAGAATAGCTAGATGACCTTTAAGGTCCTTTCCAACCTAAGCTATTCCATGATTCCATGATTCTTGAAATTTGTGAGGGATTATTTTAAAAACTGAGTTGCACTGCTGTTTTAAAATACAGAAAATAAATATCGTTACTGTCCATTAAGGAATCATAAAACTTCTTTTATTCACTAAGATTCAGTGTGCAAATAATTCCTGTAGAACACTGTGTCAGCTCAGCGGCTCACATCCTATTCTGTCCCTATGACCTTAATACTGTGGTTATTCCAGATTGGCTTCTCTCATGGACTTGATTCTTCCTCTCACTCACGAGTGACATCTTCAGTCTGGGCTCAGCTCAATGCTATCACTATGTACAAAATACATCATGGTGAGAAATAGAAAAAAGAGCTACTACATGACATTATGATGCTAGATGGGTTAACTTATGTCAGTATGGCAGAGGTAACGGATTTAGCTTCACAGAATCACAGAATAGCCAGGGTTGGAAGGGACCTCAAGGACCATCAAAATCCAACCCCCCTGCCACAGGCAGGGCCACCAATCTCTATGTTTAATTCCAGCCCAGGCTGCCCATGGCCCCATCCAATCTGGACTGAAACACTTCTAGGGACAGGGCATCCACAACTTCTCTGGGCAGCTGTTCCAGCACTTCACTACTCTCTCTGTAAAGAACTTCCCCCTGACATCCAAACTCAATCTTCCCTCCCTCAACTTAAAACCATTTCCCCTTATCTACCATTGTAAGAAGTTGACTCCACTTGTGTTTGCAGGCTCCCTTTAGGTACTGAAAGGCCGCAATGAGGTCACCCAGCAACCTTTTTTTTCTCCAGGCTGAACAAGCCCAGCTCCCTCTGCCTGTCTTTTTAGGGGAGGTGCTCCGGCCTTGTGATCATCTTCATGGCTCTCCTCTGGACCCTCTCCAACAGCTCTTTGTCTTTCTTGTACTGGGGGATCCAGACCCAGACACAGTACTCGAGATGGGGCCTCACAAGAGCAGAGTAGGGAGGGACAATCACCTCCCTGTCCCTGCCCTTTGATGGAGCCCAGGATACCATTTGCTTTTCAAGCTACAAGAGCACACTGCTGGCTCATGTTAAACTTTTCATCCATCAAGATCCCTGGGTCCCTCTCCACAGGGCTGCTCTCAAGGACTGCTCCTTCCAGTCTGTATGGATGCCTGGGATTCCTCCGGCCCAACTGCTAAACCTTGAACTTTGCTGTGTTGAACCTCATCAGGTTCACCCAGGCCCACCTTTCAAGCCTGTCGAGGTCCCTCTGAATGGCATCCCTTCCTTCCACCATGTCAACCGCACCACTCAGCTTGGTGTCATCAGTAAACTTGCTGAGGGTGCACTCGATTCTGTCATTGATGTCACTGATAAAGATGTTAAAGAGCACCGGTCCCAAGACAGATCCCTGGGGAATGCTGCTCGTTACCAGCCTCCACCTGGACATAGAGCCATTGATGACCACCCTCTGTCTGTGGCCTTTCAACCAGTTTCTTATCCATCAAGTGGTCCACCCATCAAATCCACATCCCTCCAATTTGGAGAGAAGGATGGGGTGGGGAACCATGTCAAAGGCCTTGCTCAAGTCCAGGTAAATGACATCGGTCTCCTTTCCCTTTTCCACTGATGTTGTCACTCCATCATAAAAGGCCACCAGATTGGTCAAGCATGACCTTCCCCTGGTGAAGAGGAAGGTCTGCCTCAGATCACTTGCTCATTCCTCCTGTGATCAAGCCTGTCATCCAGGAGGATCTGTTCCATGATCTTCCCGGGCACAGAGTGAGACTCACCAGCTTGTGGTCCCCTTAGTCCTCCTTGCTCCCTTTCTTGTAAATGGGAGTGACGTGACCCTTCCTCTAGTCATCCGGGACCTCACCTGACAGCCATGACTTTTCAAATATGATTGAGAGTGGTTCGGCAACCACCTCAGCCAGCTCCTTCAGAACCCTGGGATGCATGCCATCTGGCCCCACAGACTTGCACACTGTCTCATCAGGCAGACTCAGACTTGCTCTGCCCTAACAGTTGGGGGGGAGGGTTACTGACCTGGTCCCCACATAGACGTTTAGGAATGCAGGGCTCAGGGATGTGAGAAATACTAGAATCCTGGCCACCAGTGAAGACCGAGGCAAAGAACTCATTCAGTACCATTCAGAGCCCTCTTTTTACATTTACCCAAGGAGATACACTAACTTTGGTCTGTCTCTTCTGGCCAATGTTCCTGTAGAATGTCTTCCTATGTCACGGAGTTGACCAGATCAATCTATGTCCGTGACTGGGGCGACAGGCCTCTGCCCTCCCCCCCCACCCCAGTCCCACAAAAATGGGAAGGAAGGAAGGGAGGAGAAGAACAGCGGCAACAATCTATGGAGGAAAACTTATTTTACTATAATACCAGAATACAAGGTAACACAATAGATACAATTTAATTGCAATTGAGATTAATAAATCAGACAAGATGAGAGAGAGAGAGTTCCCGGGACCAATTCAAACCTGAAAAGCTTGGAACGGCTAGGAAAGCACCCTCCAGCACCCACTGCCAGGCAGCAAGAGAGCGCCCCCCCCACCCGGAAGGGCCAGATCCCGTGACTTCTGTAATGTACAGGGATAGGTACCTGGGATTGGGGCAGTGACACTTTAATGCCCCGTACACTACATGATGTTCTGATGTGGAATACTGAAACCCAAAAACAAAAACAAAAACAAAAAAAAACAAAAAGCATAGAACCATGACATCCTATTACTTTTCATGTTGCTTGCCAAGTACAGTTCTGCCTGTGCACTGGCTTTCCTGATCCCACATCTGCAAGTCCGAACAGCACCCTTGTATTCTTCCCAGCTTCAGCAATGACATGTTGTATTTGACGTCTGTGGGACAGAATTATCAGAAACAGTATTTATATGATTTCAATGAAGGAAGTACTCAAGGACTCCACTGAATAAGGAATTTTATGGAAAGCAAATGTTATGGAGTTAAAAAATATAATATAATAGCATAATCTAATAGTAATACACACTATCTGATGGGAAGTGGTATTGAAAGCTCACCAGAAAAAGAGGCTTCTAGTATATGAAAAGACATATGCAGTTATAATCACAATTTCCTGTAAGAAGAAGCACTAAAAGAACAAGTAAATACAGTTTCTTCATGAGAGACGACTCTCAGAACATAAAAAGTGCTACTAGTTCATAGGGCATATGTCATTACTTGTCAAGATCAGCAGTAGCTTGTTTAATTTTATCGAAGAAAAATACTTTGGAAAAGTAATTGAAAATCCGGAGAGGTAACAGAAAGGCAGGAAAATGAGTATAATATTGATTTTTGAAAAGAAAAAAGAAAAAGAATGATCATGGTTATTATCACTTCCTAGGCCCAGCTGAAAACTGCACTGAAATAATGTAGTAAGTACTACAAAATAATAATTAAGAAACTTCTAGATAATTTGGTGAGCACAATAAGCACCACAGGCTTATCAAATAACAATACTTGAGAGACTTATAGCTTGAATTCTTGTTGCATTGCACTTAATATAACTTTCAGTATCTACATAATGATAGAGAAAAGATTTGTGCCACTATTAAGTCAGGTATTTTCCCTGAATTGCCAATAGAGTCATCCACAGGAAGTGACCTGAGCCTATGGGTGGAATCTACATCAAAATTCTTCTGCTGTGCATTTTGATAAAGCAGTTGAATAAGCTAAGCTCTTTTTTATTTTTTTATTTTTTCCAGAAAATGATATATGTGTCACAATTTCTGAGGTGTACCACTGCTAAAGGAAGTAGTGTGAGTTTTCTGGTGTGGAAAGGAGTCTCAAGATGCCCTGAGAACATCCAGGAGATGTTAAAAGATGTAAAAATATTTCTCAGGCTTTTTAATGGGAATACCCCATGATGGTGTTCTCCACTCAAGAAATTCATTTAGAGTTTATCCTTTGTTTTGGATACTAACATAGACCTTGGAATGTTATATCACATAACAAACATAAACAATGAGTCATATTGCATTTATCTGATTGTATAGGAACTAGATTTTGGAGAGGCACTTCTAATCCAGCTCAGCACAGAATGTCATCCGTCATCATAACTATTGGCCTGAGGATGTAAACCCACATTGACAAAAATGACACCAAAAATGACACAATGAAGCAATTCCTTCCCCACTCCACTGGAAAAACAAAACAAAAAAAAAAACAAAAACAAACAAACAACAACAAAAAAAGATACTTATATCTAAGTAACATCAAAATTTTACAGATCTACCATCTTCATGGAAAGTGTTCAGTTGAACACTTTCAAGGAGTTCCTTGGGTTCACAAGAAGCAGCCTGGACTAAAACATGACCTTAATATATGAAAAACAATTTTTACTTAAATGCCAACTTAAACCTCAAAATTTGAAAGGCTTTATAGATGTTAAACAAGTCATCCTTAATCATGTAAAGTGCTCAGCTGATAACTGTACTGTGATTGATACAATTGCCCTCATGAGTAAGTGCTACACGCTGAAGTAGAAAATGGTCAGGACTGGGCCCTCGCATTCACCATCCAGCTTACTGAATGGTGAACTCATAAACAACAATTCTGAACTCCAGAATTGTTATGAAGGGTCACTATCACTCAAGGTATAACAGGTAGGGAAACTGAGCCATCAATAAGTGATTTATTAAAGGTCAGAGAATAAATTCTGGTTTTAGCTAGATGAAATGATATCCATCTCTATTCTTTAAACATAACATTAACATTTTCCCTCATAAAAAAATTATGTGCATGCTAGGATTCTTAAACACACAACAATAAATAAATGAATAAATAACTGTGCATATAGATGTATGAGATCTTGGAGTTTACAAAGTAGAGACATCTATTACTTTAACTCCACCAAAGCAAATTGTCTCACAATGGATCCTGACGAAATATCTTGCTGACTAAGATGTTTTCTGTACATGTGATTCTGTTTTCTGCATGTATGCTCATGAGTAAGAAGGAAGAAGATAATTACACAATACAAATACAAAATTAGTAATTTCCAAACAACAAAGTAGCAGGAAACCTCATTTGTGATAAACCTGTAGGGATTGGGAGAAGGATGATGAGCACGTGAAATGAATAACTCTTAACAATACATTGGTCTAAAACAGACTGAAAGTGAAAATAGTTCATTTATGAACACAAATAGCTATTCAGTCAAAAGATACATGAACAGAGGACGAAAGGAAGATACTCATAATAAGTAGGAGCCATTTTAATTTTGAGTTTTCTAACTTCAAAGTCAAAGTAGACAAAAAAAGGAAAAAACTACAGACATTCTGTTAAATCTATTTCCCTTTTACTATGGTGTCTACATCAGCTATGATTCCAGCAAAGTTTTTAAGATCTGTATGTTTGCATAAAAAATTAAATAGGAGGTTTGTTAGACTATGTTTTTGACTAATTTTGTTTCTTTATCTACTAAAAAAAAAAAAAAAAAAAAAAAGTGTTTTTCATTAATTAAGCAACCAATCAACGTTTATTCTTCTTTAATCAGGGATAAAAGAAAGTTTAAAATATTTAATAAGGAGGAAGCACATGATTTAAGTTATTAACTATTGATTTACACTAATTGAAAGATGTAGTGTGATGTAGAGAAAAAAAATCATGTGAATGAGTTTTTATACAGATCTCAAAGCTCTTCTGTAAGCTTTGCTGTTTGGGATGCATCTGGCATCTAGGATACCTAACACAGATATCAGAATGGATCAGTACTGAAGAGTGACTTGTTGTAAAAACTTACGGAATGTGAAGGAACCTTAGTAGAAATGCTGATCTTTGTGTGTAAGGAAAGAAAACCAATGACATATCACTAAGTTATACTACAATGTGCAAACACTGATATTATTTTGAATGAACATGTAATACTGTACCATTATCTTTTAGTTTGTAGATTTCTTCTAGAAGCTTTATGTTATAAGCTCTTTGGGACTTAGGAGTAAGTTCCTTCTCTGTTGTAATCATTGGAGCTTGCCAAAGGTCTGAGGCTTCTTGACAATAGCATAACATGAACAGGTGTGTGGGTGATATCTTTATCCTCATCCATAAAAATGTCTGAATAAGTTAGATTTAGTATCTGCTCCATTAATACAGTTCCTCATACAGTACTGAAGATACAGTTATAGATTATAACTAATGACTTGAATATTCTGCTCTATATTTGTGATCATGAATCTTTGGAGATGCTTAGACAAACAAGGATCTCGGAAATTAACTTTTGCACAGACTGTAATCTCATTTTTTATTATTATTATTTTTTAATATATATTTTTTTCTTCCATTATCTTCCACTGGTTACAACTTTGCCAGAGTGGCAATAAGGAGGTTATAATGCTGGGAGGAGTTGAGATATAGCTCCCATATTTTTCTGCTAAGCTCAATTGACAACACTTGCCCCTACGCTTCATTTCAAAATCTGGTTAGGCTGAACTGTGGGTTGCAGTGATGACACTCAATGAAAGGTCAATCTTTTCTCTAAATTCTGCACAAAGTGTGTCATGTCAGAATAAAATTGCATATCATCAGTGTGTAAGTATCACATCTTTCATGTGAATATTTGGTTTAATCAAAACAGCAGAATTGGCTTTCCACATAACCAAGATTCTCTCCATATATACTTTTTAATGGGAAAACAACCTTGATATAAACTCTTTTTATTGTGGTCCTGTGGTGTTTTCTTACTCTAAAGGATTTTAGGAATTGATTCCCTTGTCTCTATGCATCAAATATATCATTGATAAGCACTAAATAGAGCGGGAAGGAAAAGGGTGGAATATGTGGAATTAGAACAACTTTTCTGTAAACATAAAATGGAATATTAGGGTATCTGACTGTGAGTCACACTCACTGAAATTTACTTTAAATACTTTGTCTGTGACCTTGGAGGCATCTCAGAGCCATAGGAATTTGGACATGCCCCAGAAAAATGGACCCATGTTTACTCCCTGAAAATAAAATTAAATCAGAATATCAGGACACTATCTAAATGAATATTTTTCAAACCCAGACCAGAATTACTACGGAAGCACTTGCTCGTTATTACTCATTCAGAAAAAAAAAACCCGAGTGTGACATGATGTAAAACTTCCTGTTTAATTAGGGTGTACATGGATTAGCTTTTAAGATCAGCTTGTTTAGGGACAGTGTAGTTAGGGTAGAGTGAAATCCTCTTGGGAATTATTAGCCAACATCACATCAGGCAACCTTTTCTTGATTGACTGGGTTTCTGAGGCTGCAGAGCAAACAACAGCATTTTCTTGTATTCTGATTCCCCCTTGCCATTACAAATGGATATATGGAAGTGAGGACATATGTCCTACTGAAACCTCTTGGTGCCTAATAATGGATGTTTCTATATACAGGCAAGTAGTGTCCTATTATACTCTGCATTCTCTGTGCAGGGAAAGGCAAAAGACAGACTATCAGGAATAAAAGTTTGTATTCATTATTTCTTGGCCTTAAGAAAACATGCCCATCAATCCATCAAAAACAAATTTTATTCTGTAATATTAACGTTTAAGGCTATGCTCTTCTGGCGTATTGATTCTCCATAGGCAGAAGGACTCTGAAATGGAAACAATTTTAGAAATGTAGTTTTCAGTTTCCTTAATGTTGCATGTTCCTATTATAAAAGAAAATATCTTTTCTTTCACCCTTCTCTCTTTCTGTACTATATGTACTAGGCACAGGATAGTGGGCCAAGTTTATCTCTTGTACAGGTCTAAGGACCTAATAAATCTGAAACATTTCCACAGCCAATTAATTTATTAAATAATTAAATATTGTCACTTTGTTAGTTATAAATATTGCCCAAAGTCAGGATTACTGTCAGGATTTTTTTTTTTTTTTTTTTTTTTTTAATTATTTTTCATTGAGTCTCCACAATCAAGGAAACAACTGAACCAGGAAATCAGTTAAACAAATGCTTAATTTGGACTGCATCCATACTGATTTTAGCTTTTACTAGTTCTACATAGTGGAGTTAAGCATGAACTGAAAGTTCTCCTTTATTTGTATAGCTGGAAGTTGTTTGTGCAAATGGAAGGTGAATCTTCATTTTCTTTGGAACCAAAATCATGTATCTAAATGAGGACTGATTTACAGAGCATAACAGAAATAATTTGTACAGATTTGGAAAAAATTCTGGGGCACTAATCTCCAGACCTCTAAAGTTGAAGACAAAATTGGAATGGTAGCTAAAAATCTCCTCACATCTCTACAGCTGGTGCCTCTATATCATGGCTAACATACACGAATGCTTCCATTGCCAGTGCTTCTACTGTGTGACGTGGTTTGAAATCTGTTTTTCCCTGTTGGGGAACAGAAGGTTTTGGTCTCCAGCTCTGTCAGTTTGACACCTCTTGACAGCACAGACCTCCCTCCTTGGCACTGTGTTTCTTAGCTTTTCAGTTAAATGTCTCCTGGTTTTTGAAAAAAGAAATCACTTAATTCATTATGGCTGAAATGCAGTCCTCTACAGATTGCCAGCATATGATCTACACAACCCTAGGGCACTGCCTGCCAGGATCTAACATGGGGTCTTTGAAGAGGGCTTGGAAACCGTTTTTGAGGTGAATGGATCTTGTTCTGGACCACTGCCCATAAGAGAACTGCAATGTGGGGGGAAAAAAAGGCATATGAAATAAGATAACAGATTTAATTCAATATGTTGTTATTTATATAACAGCTACTGGTAACCCGCAGAAGGTCTCTAAGCATGGCTTACCATAGAAAATTGTGTAAACAGGAACACTTGATAGACAGCTGTCCTCTTGAGCCAATAAAAAGAACAAATGCAGCTTGTTTATAAACTCTGCTAAAATGAAATCTAAATGGTATTAAAAGAAAAGGAGGAAAAAACTTTATTTTTAAACTCTAAAAGTCTGCAGCCTAAAAGTGTGAAAAGCCTTTCACCATATGAGTTTGGAAAACACATGGAAAAATAAAGACGTGTGTGTTTACAGAAAATATCCTAAACTCTCAGGCTGCTCTCAGAAATCAAGAGATGGTCATGTTTGACAGATTCCTTGATGTCACTGTGTGAGGTCAAGCACCTATTTTAGCTCAAAGATTTCATGTATCTCCAACTGCATATCACTCATTATTAATTTTCTAATTCAAAGTAGTCACAGTTGCCATGTAGATGAGGCAATAAATAATAGGCTCTAGCTCTTCTGAAGTGCTGAAGGATCTTTGTATCCATTTCTTGTATCTATTACAACCAAACAAGTGTTGTAGTTGATGCAACAGAAGGAAGGAATGCCATCCAGAGAGACCTTGATAAACTTGAAACGTGAACCTATGTGAACCTACTGAGGATCAATAAATCAAAGTTCAAGGTTTTGCTCTTGTGCTGGGGTTATCCCACGTATGTACACAGACTAGGAGAAGAACTGCTTGAGAGTTGTACTGCTGAGAAAGACTGAGTCATGTTAGATACAAATTTTAACTTGGGTCAACAGTGTGCATTTGTAGTTCAGAAGGACAATGGTGTTCTGGGCTGCTTCAGAATAGAAGTGGCCAGCAGGGTGAGGGAAGTGATTGCCCCTCTGTGCTCTGCCACTATTGTGTCTGAGTTGTGAGGTCTGAGTTCTTCAACACACAAAGATGTTGAGCTTTTGGAGTGTGTCCAGAGGAGACCCAGGAAGATGATCAGAGGATCAGAGCATCTCTCCTGTGAAGACAAGCTGAGAGAGATGGACTTGTTTAGTTCGAAGAAGAGAAGGCTGTGGGGTGACCTCATTAAGGCCTTCCAATATTTAAAGATAGATTATGAACCGGAGTGAAAACAACTTTTGACATGGGTAGATAGTGATATAGGGAGGGAAAGGTTTTAAACTGAAGGATCAAAAGCTTAGATTAGATGTAAGGGGGAAGGTTTCACTGAGAAGGTGGTGAGGTGCTGAAATAGGTTCCCCAGACATGTTGTAGATGCTTCTGTACCAGTCTGGATAGAGCACTGGGCAATATGATCTAGTATTTTATCTAGCAATTTACAACCCTGCCTGCAGCAGGGGCACTGGAACTCGATGATCCTTGAAGTCCCCTCCAACCCAAGCTATTCTGTGTTTCTATGGTTCTATGAGATATTACTCCAAGATTTAGTTCAGAAAGAAAGTTAGTTAGTTCACAGTCTCACAATGCTTCTCAATTTGTCCAGTTCAGCCACCAACCCTTTCTTCCAACATAGTATAGATCATCTCCCTGAAGTCTTAGCCTTCAGTCTTGAAGAGGTGCCATGAGTAAAACTGGACAATCGTCTGTGACCTGCTTATTCTATCAGTTCACGTGTATTTGTTCTGCACTTCATAAAATAGTTCTGGGTGACTTGTGTTTCAAGAATTAGCGTTTCACTTTTTAGTATCTAGGCTTATAGTATTTTATGAGGTGGATTGACCACATCTACCGGTGCTCTTTAACATCTTTATTAATGACATCGATGAGGGAATTGAGTGCACCCTCAGCAAGTTTGCTGACGACACCAAGCTGAGTGGTGCGGTTGATACGGTGGAAGGAAGGGATGCCATTCAGAGGGACCTCGACAGGCTGGAGGGCTGGGCTCGGGTGAACCTGATGAGGTTCAACACGGCAAAGTGCAAGGTTTTGCATTTGGGCCGGAAGAACCCCAGGCACCTGTACAGGCTGGGAGGAGCGGTCCTTGAGAGCAGCTCGGCAGAGAAGGACCTGGGGGTCCTGATGGACGAGAGACTGAACATGAGCCAGCAGTGCGCTCTGGCAGCTCGAAAGGCAAATGGGATCCTGGGCTCCATCAGGAGAGGGGTGGCCAGCAGGGACAGGGAGGTGATTGTCCCTCTCTACTCGGCTCTTGTGAGGCCCCATCTGGAGTACTGTGTCCAGGTGTGGAGCCCTCAGTACAAGAAAGACATTGAGATTTTGGAAAGGGTCCAGAGGAGGGCGACTAAGATGATCAGGGGGCTGGAGCACCTCCCCTATGAGGACAGGCTGAGGGAGTTGGGCTTGTTCAGCCTGGAGAAGAGAAGGCTGCGGGGTGACCTCATTGCAGCCTATCAATACCTGAAGGGAACCTACACCCAGGAGGGGAGTAAACTCTTCAAAAGGGCTGATAACAGCAGGACTAGGGGAAATGGTTTTAAGTTGAAGGAGGGAAGATTTAGGTTGGATGTTAGGGGGAAGTTCTTTACTAGGAGAGTGGTTAGGCCCTGGAACGGGCTGCCCAGGGAGGTTGTGGATGCCCCATCCTTGGACGTGTTTAAGGCCAGGTTGGACGGGGTCCTGGGCAACCTGATCTGAATATGTATGTTTGGTGGCCCTGCTAGGCAAGGGGGTTGGAACTACATGATCCTTGGGGTCCCTTCCAACCCGGGTGATTCTGTGATTCTGTGATTCTGTGATCTAAGTTAGAGGTGTGACTGGGAAAAGTCAAAGAGGCAAAAGAGATACCATTAAAAAAAAAAAAAAAAAAAAAAAAAAAAAGATGCTGATAAACACTGAAGAATCTGGGAACTTGGGAATGAAAAGTATTCTTATTCGTGCAAGAAACTGAACAATGTTGTTTTCCTGCATTTGATCATCATCCACCAAAAGAAGTTTACTGTGGCTTCGTTTAAAGCAGGTGTAGTTATGCAATACACTTCACTTAACTGAGATATTTTAAAGTCCGATGGATGCCATATTGGGACAGTTCTCAAAGAACTGATTTAGCAGTGTTAATGAACAGTAATGCCTGATACTTAATCAGAAGACTATTGTAGGGGGAAAACCAATGCAGCAGAGATATGCATTTAATGTATGCCAAGTGATTAAGTAGTGATTAACCAGGGGTTGAATTTCTGAGCTCTGGACTTTTAATAAAGTGTCAAATAAAGATTAAAAGGAAGAATAAAGAGTAGTCAAAGGAGAAACTCAGTAAGCCTCCATTTTATTACTGTCTCTTTATTCAGTATAGAGTTTTTCAGTCTTATATATTTGTACTCTCACATAAAATCCTGTAACAGAGATGGACATTTAGGATACAATATTCAAACACACATAATGCATTTGAAATCCTGCCTGTTATCAATTTGTTCTACATATTACTTAACATTCAGTGTGTTCAAGGAGTTTCTAACTATTTTCAGTCTCACTTTCAAATATAAATAGATACTTTTGTTCCATCATTTGGTTTAGCTCTGTTAAAACTTCACTGCAAAGAATTTAGTAACTTCACAATTCACTGATCACATCCTGCCGATTTTAATCAGTTTGCATAATAATTACTCAGGAAAGTAGCATTACTGGAGTCAATGGGCAGAGGCATCAATGATACCCTGACATGAATGTGTTCATGAAATGGAAACCTGTGGTAGCCAAGCTTCTTTACTGACTCCAAGGGACATATTATTATGCTGTGGTAGCTCTCAAGGAGGTTCTATATTCTAGAGGTAATGATTCATGCTTGGTATTAGCATCATGATCCAGGTCTTGTTCAACTGCACTCCATTTCATTAGCTGTGCAGAAGATTTCATTTCTGTATAGCATCACATGATGAGTTTTAACTCTTCCTTTGGAATGTAAGATGTGGTAGGTACCTTAAACTACTGTGTGGAAGTGTCCCTTCAGGAAAACAAAATCAATGAGAATTAATAAATTACATAAAATTTTAACTTTGCCTGATCATGGGAGCTTGAAGAACCAGGTTCCAAATACCCCTGCACCTCTGTAGTGATCAGTATCATTTTGCAAAGTTGGCATGTTACTACTGAATAGCCCTGGCCAGCCACTTTACGGTGCACCCCAAATGTGCATTGCAAAGGGAGAGAAAGAATATTAAGCATCTTTTTCCCAGTGATGCTCCCTAGCATGAGAACTGCCATGATAAAGTGTTGTATTTACCATTAAGTTGCCATGCCAAGCAGATTAAGGCAAACATCATCTGTACCTCAAATTTTACAGCAAGTTAGACAAGAAAATAAAGCTTGCTTTAATTAATGTTCAATTTTTGGAGTAAAAAACAAAACAAAACAAACAAACAAACAAAAGCGCACAATAAAGGAATAGGAAAAAAATATTAGTTTCACAAACTAGGTGGTAAATTATCATGATTGCTTTACCAAGAAATGGTGGTTATTGTAATTAGTCTTCTACTTATTCTCTGCTTATTACTGTGTTTGAGAGCAGATTTTGAAATTATTTTAATTGCCTTAATGAAAATGAAATTGAAGGCAGCTCAGCACTTCTGAACATCAAGCTTTTAAAAAGTTATTATGTCATAGATGATGGCACTGCCTAAATCATTTCTCCGGTAGTATTAGCCTGCAAATGTCCTTGCACTTAACCCAGTGGTGGTTACTTGACAAAGTATTCTATGTCAGACAAAAATCAGTCTTGGCAGCCAATCTTTGTGAGTGTAAAGAGTGAATGACTGTTAACACCCTTATCACTCAGCCAAATACAAAGGTGTTTTAAGGTGTTAAAAGGATTCATTCTCCAATTATTCTGTTTTCCATGTTTCAGATATGTGAAAGGAAAAGGAAAAAAAAATGTTTTCTAACATGTGGATAATTCTATTTTGATTTTATTTCTTGCCAACTGTACCCATTTGGGTTACACAATTGCCCAACCTACTTTTAGTTTGAGAAATACAAAACTTGCTCCTACAACTAATGAAAATCAATGTCACTTTTGGTTCATTCCAAACTAAAAATTTTTGTGGCAAGAAAAGTAATGATTATTATGAGCTTGAGGATTTTCTTTCCATCCTTGCTATTCCTATCTTTCTATATCTCTTTTCTGTCAAACAGATTCTGGCATCTGGTCATAGAAATTTGCAGAAATTGCTTTTTTTTTTCCTTTTGCTAAGAGCTCTTTAGGCAGACTATTGTCCAATATGCTTTAAATCCATGTTGAAATGGAGAATGTGTAAATACATATATTAACACCAAGAAAATGATAATAACTCACCCATAAATTCTCTACAGAATGTCTTTCTCTCATCTTACTTTTTGCAATCAATTACAATCAGTTACAATCAGTTTTCTATCTTTTGCATGTACAATACTGCACACTTTCAATGAAAACTTGTTCAGCTAATCTCAAAATCTTGTATTCTACAGCTGGGAATATACATGTAACACTGCAGTGCAGAAGTCAGAATATCAGAGGGTAAAAAAAAAAAAAAGGAAAATTTTCATGAAGAACATTATCTTTTCCTACTCACACTACTGATTCCTGTTTCTTCTCCGTTCTGGTGAATGCTCTCACAGGATTGCAAATTTTAGCAAAAGCAACCAGTGACATTTGTGTCTTCAGCAGTTTCTCTAACCTCAGTTTTGGACAGTCTGGGAGATTGTATTCATCCTCCCCAATTGTAAAAGACTTTTTGAAACACTCTTTTACACTGAATTGCATATTACATTCCTGTTAATCAATCAGAGGTGAAACCTGTGGCCACTGGCAAAGGCATATGCTTTGTTTCACCTCCCATTCGACTGTTTAGCCTGCCATGCCAGGCACCATTATCAAGAGAGATTTGTTTGGATAAGGGTATGCCATAATGTGACAGTCATAGTCCATTTACAAATCCAATACAGGCAGCTTAACATAACCATAATAATGAAAAAAAAAAAAAAAAATCAAACATAAAATAATGGGAAAATATGTGTACTGTTTGCTCTGTTTGACATCATAAAAAAAGGTGCACACTTGGGATGTTTATGCCCCAGATTGTTATTTTCTGATAATGTACTTGGTTAAAGTAAAGTTTTCCCTCTGGATGCATACATAACACTTAGATAAGAACAATTCACAAAATCCTATTATAGTGCTGCTGTACACTAACACATTTTTGGATGCTTCAGGTAATATCAGGTGCATATACACAGGTGGAGAAAGCATTTCGTGGAATGTCATTATTGGTGGCATATTTGTTTAAGTTTTCATATGCACTGAGGGCTTCTTCTTTGAGGCAAACATGTCAAACAGACAAAAAAATTGAATGGGAATTCTTTTAAAAATAAAAGCAAGCAAACAAAGAAACAAACATCAACTTTTTAATATTCTTTCTACCCTCTACTGTTTCCTTCTTTCTATTCAGAAACAAAATATCACCTTTAGATCTCCAGGACACTCTAAACTCTGCTATACATTTAAGCCTATTCAAAGGGAGAACTGCATGAGAATTTTGAATTGTCAGGAAATACGAAATTTAACTTCCTTTGCCTTCTATCAGATTTTAAGAAAAGAAAAATTCTATGTCTTGTACACTGGAAGATGCTGTTTTGCTGCTGTTGCACCACCCTGAAGCACTCTTCCACTGACAATGCCAGTTGCTGAGTTATTTTCCTACTACATCTATGTTTCTACAGATCTATACTTTAAAGTCTAGACTCACCAAGTACTTATGGGTAATTCCATTCAAACTGTTCAGTCTATCTTTTTCATCAAAGCATGGAGGTAGTCTTAAGAAATTTTCCAGCATTGCCTCTGACTTCCTTTTGGTAAATCATTCCTCTTCTTGTGTTTTTTTTTTTCATTTTCCCTGCCATGTCTAATATATTTGAAACCAGTACTGAATAACATAAGCCTACAGGAGTCTAGAAGTGGAGTACAATCACTCCTGTTCCTTGAATACAAGGATTTTTGGTATTGAAACATATTCTTAGCTGAGTTTAGTCTGAGTATTTAGTGATTCTCTGGGAAATTTTAAGATATTTTTGTAATTGTCTTAAATCTCTTGTGTTTAGAATAGGTTTAAAAGTATCTAAGTGTGTATTAAAATATTCAGGCTATTCAAATATTCTAGCTAATTAAAAATAGTATACACTGGTTCTTCTTCTTCCATGCAAAAGTCAGCTGAACATTGTAAAGGAGATAATACCACTAGCTATAGGGCAACCAGTTACATGACGTCTGAAAATCAGCTTTTACAATTATAATACATTTTGACTTTCACTTTTTATCTATATTCAGCAATACATTTACAAACATTGAATATTTTATAACACTTATGGTAGAAAACATTTTCAATAAGGAAACTGTTAATATCTTTTTAGCAGAGTTTAAACTGAAATAAGTATTGTATTTTGTGCTTTGTGTAAAATATTTTTCAAAAATTTGTAATTGGAATACTGTAAATGCAATGCATTTGTAAACTAGGGACCATTTGGTCAAGAATCAAGCAACTAATGGAATGTCTTCTGACAGAAAAAACAAAACAAAACAAAACAAAACCTCCTAGTACTAGACATCCAGCTGGTATAGACATTATCATAATACCACAAGAACAGATTTTATAAAATATGTTTAGAAAGTACCCTGACTTTTTAAAATGTAAAGAGCAAAGAGGAATGTAGGGGTATGTTTGCAGAATATAACACAAACAGTTCTCATTCCATACTCTAAAAAAACCTTCTAGTTGAAATAAAATAAAAACTTTCTGATGGTTTCCTACTGAAAATCTTTTTTTCTAAAAGTGCTTTAAGCTTCTGAATTTGGAGAAACACATATCTGTGGCTAGAAAGAACTCCAAAGGAAACAGTGATTACTTCTGTACTACTTGTGTTTTCTCTTAATCTCATAGATGCTTTTTGTTTTGATCTCCTGGTAACCATGAAATAGTAAAATTCATTGGAGGTATCTACCTGGAAATGTGAGATTTTAGTTTGTACGTGATATGAGCATAGCCTGTAGGTGCTTATGAAACAGTCATCATAAAATGCTTGATTCATTTTACTACTTAGCGGAGGGGAATCTAATCAAAACTTGTCCCAAGGGCTCCCCCTGTAGTGAATGTGGAAATGCTAATACTTACTTCCCTCCTTATGCTTTCTATTTAAGATGTAGGGCATACAAAATGAAGCCAGCCAAAGCAAAATCTGCTGCAGATACCTGTCCCTGAGGACATCTTAGCTGACTAGCTCAAATGAGATACAAAATTTGTACAGCTAAAGACAAGTTGGATGAACATTCCAGCATGTTAAAAGGAAAAATGAAGTATCTTCTGTAAAACCTTAACATCTTCAGAGTACTTTCTGGAGAGAGATTATGTCAAGCTACCTTGACAGCCTAAACTTACATAGATAGTATCTATTTTTGACAGATTTCAAAGGCTTCCTTCTTAAGAGAGATGAGAGACTTAGTTTATATGTGTGTTCCTACAGGAGGGTTCCAAATTCTCTTTACTTATCATAGGTCATAGAATCACTGTGATTGGAAAAGACTCTTCTGAACTCTCTTAAGTTCAATAATCAATGTAAGGCTAAAATGTCCATCACTAAACTGTGAACCTAAGAACCACACATTTGTCTTATAAATACCACCAAGGACAGCAAGTCCACCACACATCTGGACAGCCTGTCCCAATGTCCAACACTCTTTCCTAGAAGAAACTGTACCTGGAATGCAATCTAAACCTTTACTGGTACCACTTGAGGCTGTTTCCTCATTCCAGACTGGGGAACTTGTAGAAGCTCACCTGCCGTCATGGATAAAAATGGACTATAAAGCTAGAGTCTGATTAGTTATTAACAGCACAAAATTTTGAAGTATAAGGCAAGATAGTGTTATATAGTGTGTAGAGTATCAACTGAAGACTTCAGTAAGATTATGTATTGTATAGCATTGGATATAATAATTTAGGTACATCTCAATTAACTATTAGACTGATCAGATTTTGTTCTACCTCTTGCTGAAGCATAGCATTTGACACCAACAAGGCAACTGACACTGTCTCCTATGACATCCTTGTTATGAAACTTAGAAAGTGTGGTATGAATGAGAGGATGGTGAGGTGGATTGAAAACTAGCTGACTGGAAGAGTCAGGGCTGTCATCAGCAGTGAAGAGTCTCATTGGACTAGCTCTGTTCCCCTAAGGCTGCTGCTGAGTCTGGTCTTGTTTAATACCTTCATCAATGGCCTCGATAAAGGGAGAGAATCAACTCTCAGCAAATTTGCTGTTGATACAAAGCTGGGAGGATTGGCTGATGAACCTGGAGGCTGTACTACCATTTAACAAAACCTGGACAGGCTAGAGAGTTGAGCAGGGAGGAATCTGATGAAGTTCAACAAAGGCAATTGTAGAGTCTTGCACCTTGGGAGGAATAACTGCATGCACCAGTACAGGTTAGGGGATGGCCTGCTGGATGAGCTCTGTGGAGAAGGGCCTGGGGGCAACAGATTGGCCATGAGCCAACAGAATGCCTTGTGGTCAAAAAGGCCTATGGTATCCTAGGGTACACTGAGAAGAGGGTGGCCAGCAGGTTGAGGGAGGTGATCTTCCCCCTCTTCTCTGCCCTTGTGAGGTCACATTTAGAATACAGTGTCCAGTTCTGAGCTCTCTGGACCTAAAAATGACAGGGATCTACTAGGAGTCCTTCAGAGGGACACAAAGATGATAAAGAGCCTGGAGCATCTCCCATATGGGGAAAGGCTGAGTAACTTGGGTCTGTTCAGCTTGGAGATAAGAAGACTGAGAGGGGATCTGATAAGTGTTTATAAATATCTAAAGGAAGGTGGGAGGCAAATGGATGAGTCCAGACTATTGGTGGTGTATAGTGATAGGAGAAGGAGTAAGGGCCTAAATGAGAAGTTCCGTACTAACATGTGGAAGAACTTATTTACTGTAAGGGTGATGGAGCACCGGAATAGGTTGCCCAGAGAGGTTGTGAAGCCTCCTTCTCTGGAAATATTCAAGATATGTCTGGATGCCTACCTATGCAACCTGTTGTAGGGTACCTGCTTTACCAGGGGATTTAATTCAATTGTGTCTTGAGATCCCTTCCAACCCCTGAGATCCTGTGATTCTGTGAGTCTGTTATAGCAAAAACGTGCTATAAAATTGTACTACTGGACAAAATTTAACTTTTCTCCTCTGTGATTCTCAGCACTGCTTATTCATTTCGGCTTGGTATTCTGGTGTTGATTTATTATTTTTATTTATATATTTATATTTATATTTATATTTTTATTTATATTTTTATTTTTATTTTTATTTTATTTTTTAAATCCATTCTTCCATGTTATGATCAGCTTAGGAGAAATATAAAACCATTTTTTTTCTTGTTACTTCTGTAATTGATAAAGGCTTTCTTCTTAACAATTTAAAAAAGAAAAGTAAAAAAGATTAAAGCATGTGTACATAAATTACTAAGGAAAAGAGCAATGTTTTTTGCATGGTCACTCAATTTCGTAACACCTCTTAAAGAGTAAATCTAAAAAGACTCTTATGAGATGACAAATATGGTTGCTTTACTCCTTTATATAAGAGAGAAGTTCACTGGGATTTACTTCAAGCAGAATTTCAGCTTGTGCTAAGCCTTATGAAACTAAATGGTCTGAATAAATGCGAAAATTGAAAATCTTGTTTGAAATGAATTCTGAGATGCACACACACACAAAAACAGTTAGAAGTATAGTACACGTGTTAAATTGACTGCATAGTTCATGTTTCTGAGGCCACGGAGGTGCTAAGGAATGGATGACAACACCTAATCTTGAATCTAGCCAAACCTGAAAGAGATGTAAGCTTTCTCTTGCCTATAGTATAAAAACCTTGCTATTAAAGAGTCATTTTTCCTTCTACTCAACTTTACAATACGTCCAACAGCTCTTCCAGTTCGCTCTTTGGAGTCTGTCACCAGAAGCCTAAGAAAAAAAATGAAAATGCAAGACAGTACAACTTAAGATAAAATAAAGTAGCAATATTCAGTAACTCAGCATTGAGCACCTCCCCTACAAAGACAGGCTGAGGGAGCTGGGCTTGTGCAGCCTGGAGAAAAGAAGGCTGTGGGGTGACCTCACTGCAGCCTTTCAGTACCTAAAGGGAGCCTACAAACACAAGTGGAGTCAACTCCACCACACTACAATGGTGGATAATGACAGGACAAGGGGAAATGGTTTTAAGTTGAAGGAGGGAAGATTTAGGTTGGATATCAGGGATGTTCTTTACCACGAGAGTGGTGAGATGCTGGAACAGTCTGCCCAGAGAAGTTGTGGTTGCCCCATCCCTGGAGGTGTTCAAGGCCAGGTTGAATGGGGCCCTGGACAGCCTGGTCTAGTATTAGATATGGAAGCTGGCAGTCCTGCCTGCTGCCGAGGGGCTGGAGCTTGTTTATCCTTGAAGTCCTTTCCAACCCAAGCCATTCTATGATTCTGTGATTCTATTCTATGAAGACATCACTGAGATAACATTAGAAGAGGCAGTTCAATAACTTCGTCACAAAACGTAATTCACATTCTCTTTGAATAGTTTTACCAGGATGTTGAATAGCCATGTGCATGAACCCATGAGGGCTTCTACTTTTGAGCTCCATTTTCTTGGTTTTTGTTTTAGAAAATACAGTCCTAGAGAGGACACTGAGGCTAAAATTTGGCAAACAAAAGTTCAAGAAAGAGTTCAAGAAAGAATGTGGTCCGTGCTTTGAAATCAGTTTGAAATTTTAAGTGGTCTTGTGCAAAGCCCGAAGTTGTACTCTATGATCCTTTTGGGTCCCATCCAACCCAGGATACTCAACGATTGTATGATTCTACATGTACATATATTTAAGTTAGAACTACAAAGAAAAATGCAATTTCTAACTTAAGCAATCCTTTGAAGTGCTTAAAGCAGGGATTTCACAGGATAGAGAGCTCTAGCCTCCGCCAAAGGGAGAAAAGGGCTTTTTTTTTTATTCTTCTGTAGTTTTGAGTGACACACGGGAGAAAAACGCAATGAACCAGATTGCAATCTCTGTCTCTGAGCAAATCCAGAACAGAGAGACTTCAGGCAGCCACATCACTCATGGTGTACAGAAGACAAGCCGAGAGTAGACCATTGCCACACAAACTTTGATGAGAACTTGCCTCCACATAGCTTCTGGAATAACAGATTACAGCCATATGACTGAAACTCTGAAAGTTTCTGACATTTAATATCAGTAATTAAGAGTTCAGATTGGTGGTTGAATCAATAACCCTTTGCAGTTATTGATCAGATGCTGCCATCCTGTCAATCACGGAGCATAGCTGACCTTATGAAAGCTGATTTTTGCTTCTAGCACTGTCCCAGTACCACCTCCTTACTGCCTGACTTCATCAGGAACCCTTTAATAGCTGTCTGGCTGTTGTCACCTGGATCTGCTTTGAAGCAGGGTGTGTCCCACTTGGGCACAGTTAAATCTTCAAAGGCTCAAAAGGCAGGAGAGGTAAGAATAGCTCCTTCCCCACAGACCAACTCACCCTCCAGTCCACCTCCTCTCTGCTGCCAACCCAGAGCAGCTGTCCTCTCTCCCCAGAATGAGACAGCACAATGAGTCCTCTCTCACCTGCAAGTATGAAGGTGCTTTGAGCACCTCTTGCAGCTCAGAAAAATTCATGCAACTGTACACTGAAATCTCTCCACCATTCTTCCCATAGATGGTTCCTTGGGCAGCATCACTGCACTCCACAGGATGACACTGTACAGCCTGAGAATGGGAGGCACTTACACAGGTGTGCAAAAGGCACTGGACTAGGGAAATGGCCTTCTGAAATGTTCAGCTGAGCATAAGGATTGTTTAATTTTCACTCATGGAAATTTAATAGCTTGCATAAAAAGAAGTTTAGATTTTATTTCCCATTCAGAAGCACCTAGCAGAGAGGGCTGGCAATGATTTGAAAGCTTGTTTCATAGGAAATATTTGTTGGTATCTCATGAGCCTAAACTAGAACCTTATTAATTGTCTAGAAAGCAGTGCTACTATAGGGAAAACAAGATGCATGTTGTCGCTCATCTGGAAGCTGTTTCACCATGGCACATTTTTAATGAGAGAATAGCTGAGCTTACATTCAAGACCCGAGACCTGGGCATAGACAACCCTAACTTCATTCCAAGCTTTTCCACAGCTGCTAGCATTCCTAATACCTAGACTTTAAGAGCCAAGTCTAAGAACAGACTTGTGATTCTTTGTGTTTGAAAAGTTGGTCCTCCAAAGTCTACTGAGATCTTCAAGACTGAGAGAAGAGTTTCCAATATGTGATTGGTTCTCATTTTCTGCCAATAAACAGCAATAGGTGCAATCATTAGCTGTTTGTTGTGATCCAGTTGGAACCAGGATAGATACTTCCTCTGCTGATCTTGCCGGGGCTTAAAGGTTCACTTAGTTTGATTGGGAGCTGAGGACTTGTGTCCACTCTGAAGGAAACATGGTGTTTTCCACTGCCTGTGTGAATAATACCATGCACCATTACAGACTGGGAGCTGAACTCTTGGAAGGCAACCGTGTGGAGAAGAATCTGGGTCATCTGGTGGACAATAGGTTGGACTTGAGACAGAAGTGTGCCATTGTGGCCAAGAAAGCCAAAAGCATTCTGGTGAGCATTAGAAAGAGTGTTGCCAGCATGTTGAGGGAGGTGATCCTCCTCCTTTTCTGCTCAGCCCTGATGTGTGTCTTTCCTTATACTGTGAATATACCTTTTTTTTTTTTTCTTGTGTGTGTGTGTGAAAACAACTTCATCTGTTCTGCTTCTCGGAATCCTGTATGCAGGAATTCAGATTGCAACCCTTTGTAATTGGATCCCTCCACCCCACTAGTCATGGAACCAGGCCAAATTAGCCTGTGAAGCATCAACACTATCTCAAGGAGACTGCTAGTGGAGGTCTTTGTAATTACAACAGATGGTTCTCTGGAGTTTACAGATGGAAATCAGCTAGGAATCTGGTTTTAGAAAGATACATATACTTAATTTCATGTATCACACTGGGACAAATATCTTGGTGCCTATTCTTCAGGTTGAGTGCTTGCCCAGGGGAGGGCAATGCAGATATTTCATTTCACACATTGGCTATTTCAATTTTAGCCACTTTCCTGCATGTGGGTAAATGGCAGAATGCATCTATGGAAACACAATTTAGATAGATGGATTTTGGCTGATATTTAAGAACCGTAATAAATAATCTCCTTACCCACTCCTTCAAATCTCCATACCTTTCTGCATATTTTATAACAAACTCTAATAAAGAAATAACGTAAAATGGCACCTGTTAAAAAAAAAAAAAAAAAGAATAACCCAAAAATATAGGTGACTGAAATACGAGTGTAATATAGAAAAGATAGCAATGCTGATATTAATGACCTATCTGTCTCCTGGTGCACTTAAAAAAGTCTTTCATGTATTTTATTTTATTTTTTTTATTAGAGACTGTATCATTAGCTCTGAAATATCTTACTGAAAAGAAGGAGAAGAGAAATCCAACTTTTTAAAAGCCAAATTCAGACAAACTTCTTTTTCGTTATTTAAAAAATAAAACAGAATAAAATAAAATAAAATTCATAAACATTTTTTTCCCTCTGGCTGGAATATTATGGTAGTATATTAAATTCCCACCCCCAACTCCACAAAAGGAAGACCCAGCTACATTTACATAATAATGTCCCTACTGTGCTTTTGACAGATGGGTTTCATTGACACAGACATACTGTTAGGGGCTTAGCACTAGATTAAAAAAACAACAACAATACAGTGCAACATAATAAAAGTGCATTGTAATGTACATCATAACTTTTGGCCAAGGTTAAATTTCCAGTTGGTGTATGAAAGTCGTATTCTATTAGACAAAATAGATGTCATGCTGCAAAGCATTAAAGATGAGTTGAGTGAGCCATTTGTTTTTATTTATATTACATTACATTTTCCTTGATTCTATTTATGCAGTGGGTAAAAATGTAAAAATAAATATTTCTGCCCCTTCTTCCTCACCTACATCACTGCACCACATATTGATACTGAATGTCTCCATGTGGCTGCCCACAGTGCAGGGTGTTGTACAAACCCATACGAATCTCTGCTGTGGCTGCAGTAGCACTAATTAGGCCCACCTGAGTGGGCTGAAGGATCCTGCATGGTCAGCGACACATCCATGGCAGTAATGGGCTCACTGAACAACATCCTAAAATGCCTACGCAACTTTGTCCACACCACTCCAATCATCTCTGCAGTGAGCAATGGTTCTTCTGCTCTGTTAGTTATTTTAAAAGCCATATTGGAGTCCATGCTTCAGCTGCTGTGAGATCCTTGCTGTCCTTCCTTCTTAAGCTGCCTGCCTTAAACTTCACAGAATAACTTGTAACATAGAGATGCTTAAGTGAGGTTCAGGTGAAAATACTGACTGAGATGTATACTCATAATTCAGGTACGCTGTCCATTCTACAATTCACTGTGGGTCAATTCAGTTGTGTGGCTGTCTCCAAACTCAGGAGGGTATCCAAATGCCTCTAAAATGCCTGTTTCTTTTTTCGTTTTTACTGGTTTTTGGTTATTTCCCTTTTCCTCTATTCTTAAATTCCAGAAAATTTGTGCCTTTCCTCAGTAACAGCTTTGTGCATCTTCACAATAAAAGTCATCCAGCGAAGAGACTGAGAAGTTTTTTCGTCACGTCTCCCTAAAAGGTACTCTTGGTTGCAAGAGATTCACAGCTTCTTTTTAATGTCAAGTTATATGGTTTTGGGGGCTTTCCCAACTCCATCAATTCCCTTGACAGCACAGACACTTTGAGTGGAGTGGTGAGGACAGAGCTGATAAACTGCACACTCCTCCAGTACTGGCCTCTGTCCAATGAAACAATAATGCTCTCCTCGGGAAGTGGTTTATGCTCTGTATAGAAATGTTTTCCCACCAGGAGGTGGTAGCCAAGATGCATATGGGCCTGGTGTTACCAGGACTCATATGAGGTTGTCTGCTCCTATGATGCTGGTGCCACTGTCCTTTCCTTAGCAAACTCAGAGGAAATGGGCTAGGTGTGTTGTTCTTCCTGCTGTTGTCACAACACACAGCCAGTGGATCTCATCCTATCCTGGAGGAGCTGCTGTAATGACAGTATCGTAGAATCACAGAATCATAGAATTACCTTGTGGAATGGCATGTGTTAGAACATCCTTAAAGACCACTTAGTTCCAATTGATTGCTGTGGGTAGGGCTACCAACCACCAGAGGCTGTCCAGGGGCCCAAATAACCCAGTCTTGGTCACCTCCATGGATGAGGAATTCACAGCTTCTTTGAGCAACCTAAGAAACCTGAAAATGTAGGAAGAAGCCTAGTGTAAGTTCAAAATGTATTTTGTTCCATGAGAGAAAGAGACACTCTTCTTGACGTGACATTACAGAACACTTAAAATTGTTCTTTGCAATGGGCTAACACTGCTCTAATACAAATTACTCTTAATTTACAAGTAAAAATATATTACATGTGCCATAAGAAAAGGTGTTTTTTTTTTTGTCTCTTTTTGTCTATTAATCACCTACTTAAGAGATCATATGAGAAGCAATCACAAGAAAAATGCTTGCTTTTTTTCTCTCCTCTTTTATATATATGTGTATGTATATAACAACTATTCTCCTTGTTTATTCCTAGAAAATTGTATACTGTCTACTTACAATTTCTTACTTAAGGCATCTTTCCAACTTGTATGTAATTTTTACCTTCAAGTTATGTTTTAGTCTCCAATTAATGAGGAAAATGCATTGAACACCACCTACTGTTTCAGAGCTGTTGATAAAAAGAAATCTAATTACGTTCTGTCTTTGCACTTGCTGGTGATATGTAGAATTTTTTATACACAGAGTCTCAAATCAACATTAACTGATGCATCACTGTTGTGTCTTGAGAAGTTGCATCAACTTTTACCACTTGAAGAATGTGTCAATGTTTTAGTATCAAAGTCAGCTCAGGGCTGAAAATGGAGAAGAGGAAGGAAGATAATATTTTTGTGATAAATTTAGTTTAACCATTGGAAAATAAATCAAATAATCTGAGAATACCAATGTTTTGTTATACTTCCACACAGATCCGGTTCCATGAAAGACCTGTGGTGCTGGGATGAGCACTAGGGAAGCGTTTCAGTCTTCGTAATGCATTGCTCAAGCTTGAAGATAAATCCCTGATAGAGTTACAGACAATTAATCTTTCCAACAAGAGAGGTAAGAAATTCGGTGGTGTCTAAGCAGTATTCATTGTTTCCTCAGGAAAAAAAACATCTTTTGTTTCAGTATCTAACCTCTGATGTGCAGTGGGTAAAAAGAGAGTCATCCATGCAGATAAGAAGATCCTCAGATGCTTCTGCAGGGCTAACTCAGTTGCTTTCCTCCTGTGTCTGCTAAGATTGGTACCTCCTGTGCAAAAGCCATGATAACCAAATAGCATTATCGTTCCAAATCCACTGTCATCATCATCATCATCATCATCATCATCATCATCATCATCATCACAGGCCTCCTCCTGGCTAGTGAAAGATGAAGGCTTGACCTTAAAAATGGCACCCCTGGCTCTGACCAACTGTGTCTGTTTTTGTCCCTGCCATCTGTCTATTCATCTTAGTGACAGGCAGCGCTGGCTCTGCTCTCTTCATTTTCGCTGTGCATAGACAAGTGTCTGCAAAAGAGCTTGCTTACATGGAGGGAGTTGATACCAGCCTCAGGAAGGCATTTGGCACATCACAGTTGGAAACAGCCATTGCTTTTGTTCAGATTTGGGTTTTATTTCTTGCTGTGCTTATAAGAAATGAAATTTTCCTCCTTGGGGGCAGTGCAGAAGTGAATTCACTGTTTGTCTGTGTGGCTAGTTAAGGGACAATAAGAGGTTTCAGGATCTTGGTCAAAGCAAAAGGGGCAGCATGGGATAAAGACTGGAGATACATGAAAGACAAGTAAATTTTTTTTGTTTTGTTTTGTTTTGTTTTGTTTGTTTGTTTCTTTTTTTCCTGAAGCAAATACTCAGAGGAGCAGTAAGACCACAGGGAACATAGTAGGTCACTGGAAGGCACTTGGGATTTGCTTTTTAAAGTCATCTGGTTAAGCTGTGCTCCTCAGGCAGCCAGTAAAAACACAGCTTTTTACTCACAAAAGTCTTAACTCCTGAGAATTGATGAAATTTTAGGAACTAGTAATCAGAGAGAGAGAGGAAATGAAGACCAGTGATTGCAAAGCAGAAAAGACTTAAATTAGTGTCTCTGCTGGGCCATAAGTTTCTTTTGTAAATTTGGAAAAAGGAATCAACATTTTGGCCCACATTTTGGTTCCTACATTTGGTAGGAACCTGTGAAATGGATGTAACAGCATTCTTTTACCTTTCCAAATCTTGGAAAGAGCACTTAAACTAGAAGAATCCAAGATAAGGACATCAGTTTTCTGCTGAGATTATTGTCTTCCTCTGATGTGACACTGTTAAAATACCTCATTCTGTTTAGGTCCCAGATTTCACCATAAGCCTACACTGTTTCAGTTTCAACCAGGATTGAAGCTGAGTATAATGCGTTCTTTGAAAATTTCATTCTAATCCTGTAAGTGTATTCTGCATTTTATGCATGGAAGCAGTGCTGTGGTTTCTCTCTCTGCAATATGTATGGACAGCATATTCAGAGAAGAGTATAAAGTACCTAGAGTATGGAGTAGACCATAAGAAGGATAGGAACGAGAGAGGAGATAAATTTGCATTCAATACAGTAGATAGGAGGATTGAGAAAATGATCTGTAGGTCCTGGGCAGGACTGCAGAGGAGGGCTCAGATAGGTGGGTCATTGTGTGCTGCTTGGCTGCTTCTCCAGATAGAGTGTTTTGAGGCCAGGCATCACTGAGAGTTTGCCTAAAAGTGTTGCACCAGCATCTGAGAGATATTTATTAGGTAGACACTATTAATCTGCTACTTACACACTTATTTAATGTATTAATAACATTTAATACTGGTAAGATGATCAGCTTTTTGTTTTGCTTTTAAGCATTGCTAACATGGGGAATAAAGATGGAGGAATATAGAGCAGGCATCATCATACTGGTACAAAAATCCTGGCATTTTGTTTTCAGTGTTATTATTTCAGCAATGATTGTGTCTAGACATCTCAAGATGATATTGGGGTCTGTTGGTGGTCAGTATGGAATAAAACAGATTACTTTGAAGAGCTGGTCATATAAATAAATGGGCAAGATAAAGGGAAAAAGAATTTCAGGGAAGATATTTATTCCAGGATTCAAAGAAATGTTACTCAAATATTCTAATTGCTAAACAGATATTTAATCTACTTCCACAGACTTCTGGCATTGGGCTGTAGCACGACTGTCTTGTGTAACAACAACAAATAAGGACTTCAACACAAAATGAAGACATGCTTCTTCTACTGCACTGTGAAGTCCCATACAGAAACTGGGCTAGAGTAATGTGTTCTTCAGGATCTTCTATCAGTGAATGAGTTTAGAGGGTCATAATTTGAGAAGAAAAGGCTGGGAAAAATGCATGATTTTTATGTGGGGGTGTTAGTTGTCAGCCAGCTGAGCATAAGCAATGTGCCCAGCTGGTCAAGGTGTCCAATGACATCCTGCCTTGTATCAGAAACATTGTAGTCAGCAGAAGCAGAGAGGTGATGGTCCCTCTGTACTTGGCATTGGCATGGCCACACCATGTACTTCAGTACTATGTTCAGTTTTTGGCTGTTCACTACAAGAAAGACAGTGAAGCTGTGGAGCATGTTCAGAGAAGGGCAATGAAGCTGTGAAGTATCTGGAGCACAAGTTTTATGAGAAGCAGCTCAGGGAACTGCTTGTTCAGTCTGGAGAAAAGGAGGCTCAGGGGAGACTTTATTACTCTCTACATCTACCCAAAAGGAAGTAGGGTGTCAGTGGTAGGGCAGTGAGGTGGGTGTCAGCCTCTTTTCCCAGATAACAGTGATAGAATGACAGGTGATGGCCTCAAGTTGTGTCAGGTGATATTAGGAAAAAATTTCTTCTCAGAGAGAGTGTTGAAGCATTGGAACAGGCTGCCCAGGGAGATGACGGAGTCACCATCCCTGGAAGTGCTTAAGAAACATGTAGATGTGGCAGTGAGGAATATTATTTAGTGGGCATGGTAGTGATGAGTTGATGGTTGGAAGCAGTCCACAAGGATCATTGAGTACAACCCATGACTCCACACAGGACCATTCAAAAATCAGACTGAGAGCATTGTCCAGATACTTCTTGAACACTGGCAAGCTTGGTGCCGTGACCACTTCCCTGGTGCCTGTTCCAGTGCAACAACCACTCTCTTAGAGAAGAGCCTTTTCCTGATATCCAACCTGAACCTCCCATCACAGCTTCATGCCATTCCCTCAGGCTCTATTGCTGGTCAGAGAGAGTAGATCAGTATCTGCCCCTCTAGTACCACTCATGAGGAAGCCATAGGCCACAATCAGGTCTGCTTTCTGTATCTTAGAGTAGCTGATCTTAGTCTTTTCCAACCTCTATGATTCTGTGAACATACAGGGCACAAGAAAGCCCTCAGGGATCTGATTAAAATGACAAGACAATTCTGATAAAAAATGGGAGGTCTGATTGCACTTCACCAATCTGAGATAACAGTTCCGGTCTGTATTTGAAATTATCATCCACTCCCTTGAAGAATGTTACTACTGTCCATCACCAATCAGAGCCGCAGTGTGCAGCATGTATAGTCTACTGCACAGCCAGGCTGGCATGAAAACATGAGATTGTCTCAGGAGGAGACCAATTTCATGCATACAGCTGTGCGACTGCTATTCATAGAGCCATGAGACACTTCCAGATGAACTTTGCACTGGAGCAACTACTTTTCAGAAAGTGAATTTCCACCCTCTCTCTTCCTAGGTCTCAACATGAGACATCTCCACTATACGCCCTTAAGGAATCTCTTTCAAGTTCTGTCTGATGGAACAGGCTGGTATTACATCAGAGAAGGACGCCCCACAGTGATGTTTAATAGTTGCCTGTGAGTCTCTGGCATTTTTAATAATATCTTCAGATACTATTTTTTTTTTTTTCTACTTCCCACTTGAAGCTTTGGATATATGTGTCCTGGAAACCACATATTTTCAAATGCAGATGCAGAACTGAATGAGCTACAAAGGTGGTAAATCCTGGGCTAGAATTCAGAAACAAATGAAAAGTTCACCTTAGCTAGGAACTTGGATCTTGCTGCAAACCAGTGTACAGCATTTTAGCACGGCACATTACCTAGATTTAGATGGCAGCTTGTCACTTCAGGACCTTGTGCTGCCTTTCTGTTGTAACTAATGGGCCAGTACAGTCAAGTGGGCTCCTTGCACAACTACTAGAGAGGAGAGAGAAAAGTGATCTTAGAGTTTATGGGTTTGAATAGAGCCCTTGAGCACACCACTTCAGTTTTTCCCTCCTGTTGCTGCTCTAGATTTAATTTTGCCTTATAAAGAAGCAAAAACAGAAGCAGAGATGAGATGAGATGAAATTCATTCCTGTCTCTGGGTTGCACAGATGGCATAATGATGAAACAGATTGCATTAAAGGTGGGCAAGCATGGAAATCTCATGCTCTTGATGTAGGCAGGAGATAGAGAAGGTAGAGCTGTGGTCTTCTTATGCATTACTTAAACAACTTGTTTCAGGGACCCCAACATACATATTTGTTGTCTCCACTGGCAAGGTAGAAAGGAAGGGTTTCACTTCAAAGATGAGCTGTAGGCACATATGTATACTAAATTCAGATGTCATCTTTGTGAAGCCTAGCAGATTTGCTTTTAGATCCCAATCCAAATAACAATAGGAATTAAAAATAATAGAGTCAGTTTTAGTGAGGGGGAAAAAAGAACAACAAATTAGATCTTTTCCGTAATACTGCAGAATTTTGCTGCCAGAACTATTTTTTTCTCTCTGCCTTCATAAAAAATTACACTAGATGTAATAAGAACAAGGTGTTCTAATTAAATAGATTTGTTTACATCTTGTAGTGTGAAAAACTAATTCAGTCTGATATACTGTAGGTTCTTATGCTATCCCTCTCCCACTTCATGTAAAATTACCCTTTTTAAGTAGTATTTTATTTAAGAATATTTAAAAAGTGGCCTTGATTAAAGAAAAACTGATTTAAGTTCCAAAGTGCTTTCTTCTTAAGATAAAGCTTTTGTTTCAAAGCGCAAGAATATAGGAGGGGGAGAGCAAAAGCTGTGCTATATATCATAGTATTTCCTCTGTGCTTTACTGTGTTGCAAAGGTCCTTACATTTACTAGTCATGACAACTCACGGCCTGTAGATATACCATATTTTTATTAAGTGAAGGTTAAAGTCGGGGCCAAAACAGATCCGCTGTAATGTGCTTACAAATATAACATCCTGACCCACAGCTGTGTATAGTCTCAAATCCAAAGCAGAAGTAAAGACTTGTATAAGACAATCCCTGGTTGTATTCCTGTCAGTGTAAAGAATTCTGTATGTTCTCCACTCAGGCTGACCAGGTAAAAACAGAATGTCAGAGTTCTGTAAAGGCAACTGGTGGCCAGAAAGACTTAGCCAATCCCATGGTGTGTCTTTGATTGCCAGAGGTGCACATTCTTCTGAAGACCATAGGAACACATCTACTAGAAGGAAGAAAATTGAGAACTGAACCTGTAGATAGCAAGATATAAAGACAGAGTAGTATCTGATGAAGATCTGCATTAAGTTCATCTTCCCTGTAGACTGAGTAATGAAAAGCATTTAATATGCAAAGTTCATTACAGTATATGTAAGGAGAAGATCGTTTTGAGATGGTTCTTCTTAAATCCTGATGCCTCAAAAAAAAACCAAACCAAACCAAAAAAAAAAAAAAAAAAAAAAAAAAAAAAAAAAAAAAAAAAAACAAAAAAAAACTCACTTCCAAAGTTCTTTTTTTGGGGGGATAAGACATTTGTTTTTACAAGTTCTCACTCTGCTCCAGCTCTCTGGCAGCCAGAGTTGCATGAGATGTGGGGACGTTAAGCTACTTGGGTTTGTGCCTCCCTGGCAGCTGGAGCTGCAGAGAGGCTGGGAGCTGGGTGGGAGCTGGGTGTTCAGCCCCTGGCCCTGTGCCTGCTGCCAGGCTCCTGCTTTTTTCGAATTCCTGCCTGTGTGCTTAAAATGAAGAGGAAGAATATCTTCTGGGAGGGAGTAGAAAGAGAGCAGCCAGTGAAAATGACTGCCAACTCTCTAAAAGAAACAAACACACAAAATAAGTAAGTAAATAAATAAATAAAAAGGGAAAGGAAAAGAAAAAAATAATAAAAAATGTCACCAAAGTTAAATATGTCCACTGAAATTTTATGTGGATGAAGAGATCATACTCATCTGGAAAATCAATCTACTGGGCAAGAGAAGAACGTGAATACACACATCCCTGTTCATAGACATGGGACCTGATTGTGAGAGATGCTAATCATTTCAGTTCTCACACGGAGCTCTTCTGGCCCCTGATGGTCTCATTGAAATGTGCCTGGAAGAGGACCACAAAGATAATCAGAAGGCTGCAGCACCTTTCTTATTCTTTCAGGATAATGAACTTTCCAGGTGACGCATAGCACCTTAGGATTTTGCCTTAAGTTTGGTATAACTTAGAGATAAGGAACACAGAGGGTAAAAGCTCTAGGGAAGACTAATTTTCACCTTTTGGGTGCTTAGAGCATGATAAACAACTTTCCTCCGTGCTTTGGAATTAATTTCTCAAAAGTTCCAATGCCTGCACACCCATTTGTTTCCTCATTGTTTTTATTAAACAAGAAAGGCGAGCTTTATTACTGCGCAAATGAAAGCATCACCAGGAGATAGATACTTCCCAGATTCTTATTAATCTCTAAGAGTTATGAGGCCGCCTAAGTTCCACAGAAATTAACATACTCTGCAAATTTCTTTCAGCAAGTCACTGATTCCTTTCTACACTATCTGGAGAGAGAAAGGAAGCCAAAATAAGCATAACCAAAGCAGAATAAATCTGTGTTATTAGGAGGTTGTTGCAAGTCAAAACGTGCATGTGCATGTGTATCTTTGTCTACAGATACAGGGCAAGGTTCTGTGTTAAGGTGTATCATTTACAGCACCATTACAGTAATTTACCATAGGCTGTGGTTGTATAGATTGAACTATGTGCCACAAAGTAGAGGTCATAATCATAATTAAAGGAGAGTTGTATTTGCAATTCAAAATCATTTGAAACTAATCTCCAAAACTGCTATGTGCAAATTAATACAGTACAGTACTGAATATATTCTTTTCCTTACTTCTTAGTGTAAGATTATCTGTGCCTAACTGAAAGCACACTTAGTGCCTGTGTTGTAGAAACATTTAATTGCCATACAAGAGAATAGTCCCACTGCAGTAGCTATTAGAAATGTTTATTATGAAAGAGATCCTACCCCAAACATAACAATCACAAAAGAACACAGAGGCACAGAAGATAGGTGAAATCATCCAAGTTAGTGGCTGAATACCTGACTAAATGCTCAAACCAGGATATCCTACCTATTATGGTTAGCAAAAAAAAAAAAAAAAAAAAAAAAGCAGCAGAGAATGAGAACGTGTGTGAGAGAGAAAAACACAGTCTGTCCATCAAGCCCTGTTCTAAAACCAGAATAACAAACAATTAGAGTAGAAAAGACTTAAAGCATTGCCTTCTGTTCTTTCACAGTGGCAAAATTCTGTGGCTTTTTGTTTTGCAGTACAGGAATCCAGTTAACTAAATATGAGTGTTGGGCAATACTGAGAAGATTTCTGTACTTCTTTTCCATTTGAAATTTGAGCTTTCTTATTTTTTTGATATACATGACCACAACAAGGTTTCTTCAGATGAGAGGAGACTGGGATATGTGTCATACATGGTCTTCCAGTTCTTCCTAATTCCTGTTATGTTCCTATTGATATTTCAATTTCTGTAACATCCCACTTTTCCAGCTCTCATTCATGCATCACAGGCATGCAAGTCAATATCAGTTATTAACTGCCTCAGAAGAGGGGTGGCCAGCAGGGCAAAAGAGTGGGTGATTTCTTTGTACTCTGCCTAGAGGAGAACCACAAAGATGATCGAAGGGCTGGAGCACTTCCCTTATCAAGACAAGTTAAAGGAGCTGGTCTTGTTCAGTCCAAAGAAGAAAACGCTCCTGGAAGACTTCATTATGGCCTCTCAGTATTTAAAGGGAGATTATAAACAGGAGGGAAATCAACTTTTGACATGGGATGATAGTGATAGGAGAAGGCCAAATGGTTTAAAACGAAAGGAGGGAAGATTTAGATTGGATGTCAAGGGGAAGGTTTCACTGAGAAAATGATAAGGTGTTGAAACAGGCTGTTCAGAGAGGTTGTTGATGCCCTGTCCCAGCAGGTGTTCAAGGCCTGGCTGGATGAAGCTCTGGGCAACCTGATCTAGTATTTGACCAACTGGTTGGCAATCTGCCTGTGGCAAGTGGATTGGAACCTGACGATCTTTGAAGTCCCTTCCAATCCAAGACATTCTGTGATTCTGTGATCTAGTGAGTGTGAAACAGAATGAGAAAATTGAAGAGTGTTGATTGGTGAAAATAGTGAGAGATGTTCTTGGCATGCCTGCAACACCTCAGGCATGTGGACTCTCAGCGACTGAAACTTAATCATGTGCTGATTAACTTATTTGATTATTGCCACATGAGCATACTCAATAGCTATTGCAAGCAAATACAAATAAGTGAACTAATCTTCTATGGAGAGCTAAACTCACTGTACAGGAAACAGAAAATTAAGAATGACTGTAGTGACCATGATAAAACTTGTGAGTGGATGGAATTACTATGATATGGATGCTCAGGTGAGCTATGGGCTATAATAAAGGCAGCATGAAAGCAGGAGTGTGGGTAGGAAAAATAAAAAGTATGATCCTACTAGCATCAAAGAACCACAAACAGGAGAACAAGAAAGCCTGGGATCTCCTAAGAAGTTATTATGCTCACTTTTCTTGAATCTATATCAATACTTATTTGTAACAAGTGCTGAAGTATTTCAAAATGTCCTGTAGTCTTTTATAATAAAGTCCCACTAATAATGATGTCACATATTGGATGACTCGTGACTCCTTCACCCATCTCATTTAAGTGCCAACCTGTCAGCAGTTGTTTTCCTACAGAAAACTTCCAACTGATATAAAGTTCTCATGTACTTGCCCCTGATCAGATAGAACGTAGACAGAATTATCAAGGATGAGATGATCTGAAACAACTTAGAAGCAAGTAATTAAATAAAAAATATGAACTCTACAACTTCAGAGCTAAGCTGATCTGTTTCAGCTGAAAATCTTCATCCCTGGCAATTAATATAAAATTCTTCCTGAAGAAATGAGATAAAGTTCTTTGGCTTTCTTCTGTTCTGTGTAGTGGATTGTTTTGTTTATTTATTTATTTATTTATTTATTTACTTACTTACTTATTTATTTACTTACTTTGATTTTGGATTACTGAGGGTAGCATCTGCAGTGTTCCTTCTTTAACAAAAAAGTTTCTGTGCACACATTGTTTTCCTCATTTATGCTCCCCCACTACCCAATTAACGTCACACTAAATTATAAACCTGCAACAGATTTAATTCCGGACCACTGAGCTGTCACTTTTAACCCTCTGCATGTATCTTTACAATATTTATGAGAAAGCTGTACTTATTTAGCAAGTAATGAGAAATTTCTAAGGGTTTATAACAACTATATTTGTTACAATAAAGAATATGGAATATATTCCTCTACAGAAATCTGTGCAATCTTCCAAATGGATACAGAAGTTTGATACCTATTCAATTTTCAATGTTTTAGAACAGTTTTCCAAATCCCTATTATGTAAACCTATTACACTATGGAATGAAAATGGATGAATCTGACCAGAGTTTAACAGAGATCTGGGCTTATTTCCAAACTCCATTGAACTCTTCTCATATGACCTTGAGCAAAGAACTTCAGATATAGTCCAGAGTGTTTATTTTAGTGTCCAAATGTGACTTAAAATGAACTTAAAACCTTCAATTCTAAGAAGCTGCTTTCAAGGGATTGCCTAAGCACAAAAACACACAAACCTTGCTGCAAGTTTTCATGATGCCTAAATACAGAAGGTACAGAACAAACATGGCCTGAGGCATTATGATGCAATCAGGTCCAATATATACACAGGCTTCATCAAATAATTCCTGAACACAAAAATCCTCCTACCACTACATTATCCAAGAAACAATTTGAAATGGGATTATAGCCTATATCAAAGAAAACAAAAACAAAACAAAAAACCTCAGCTAATTAACTTTATCAGTGGAATGAAACCTGGAGGCTTCCATATTACTATTATTTTAAGAGCAGAACATGTGAGTAGATTGTCCCCTCAACTATTTTTTATACTTTTGTGAGACCTTTCATCTCCCTCTGGATAGGACCAAGTTATCATGTAATCACTGTGATGAAAGGATTTTGTTCTTCATTCTAATTTGATGATTTTGAAAAGAAGTAAGAAGTTACAAAAATACCTCTTTGGTTTGTCCCTCTCTGTTTCAGCTTCTTCCAGTTAAACAAGAATACTTTCACTATCTTTTTTAGCTGTTGAAATTTTTAATATGTGACAATGAAGAATTTAAATACCATGCATCTGAAAACATAGCAACTTATGATAGATAAACTCTGTATAGTTTGACACAACCAATTTTCAGAAGGGTTTTTCTGGAGACACAGTTTAAGTTGGGCAAAAATAAGCATTTTCAATTCACAAATTCACATGCAGTCTTTAATGTTTTTTGTTTGTTTGTTTTTACCACTTTTAGCATGTTTTATCCTGTTCACATTCTCGCATTCTGTTTTCTGCACATTTAGTATTCATGTTGGGATCACAGCTTCTCTACTTCATCAGACTTACCTTTAGCTGATAGTCAACCCTTTGTATCTCCTTTGTTTAATAAGAAAGCACATGTTCTGGTATTTCTTAAAACATAGTAATACAAAAGCATTAGCAAACATTTTTGACTGGACAAAGTACTTGTACACAAATGCAGACAGATGGAAATCACATTTTCTCACACTGTGTGCACGACTTGATTCTGTTGCTCAAGTTCAATAGCATATATAATTGTTGGCGTGAAATTCTGGTAGTAAGATTTCCCAAATACTTATCTGAAAAATATGTCTGGTACTGGCAACTGAGTGGACCATAAGTGCCACTTTTGGTACTTTAGGCACTTCTGTAACTCTGTCTTAATTACTTCTGTCACTGGATCACTGATGTGGCAACAGAGTAAACCATGTTTTGAAATATTATCTGATATTCTATGACCATTCAGAATGACAAAGCAAATCTCTATATATCTGCATCTGCTGTTTTGTTTGTTTGTTTGTTTGTCTGTTTTGTTTTTTAAAACTGATAATCCCAGGAATTGTTCCTGATTTTTCAATTCTTGTGATTCATCAGCAGAAAAAAGCGTTATGGTCATCATCTACCTTTTCCAATTAAAGATAGATTAAATCATAAGAAGACTCAAAAATGGTATAAAGATCATGTAGTTTTCAACTAATTTATCTTAATTAGGAATCTAAAAGTTAGTGGTGTAATTTGGCTCTGGGTTTAAGGCATCTAATTTTAGATGTCTGTGTGTGTGAGATAAATGCCCAAGATATCATTATAGGGAGTAGAGGTCTAGTCGATACAATTAGTGGTTTAGAAAGAGATGACACAAATGTCTATATCTGATCAACCAATTACTCTCCAAGCCTAGATACCTGATCGTATGAAAATACCTAAATTTAGATGTCTAGAGTCAGTTGCCTGGAAATAGAAATCTGACAACACTTGAAGTGTCCTTGAACGCTGCTGACATCCACGTGGAGCTCGCTTGTATAGCACAAGACTCCAGGGAAATGCCTACCTTTTTGCATCAGCATCTGGATGCCCAATCCCAAATGGTACCAATCTCCTATATCTCCTATTTGTAGTCTACTGAAAATGTCCATCAGCCTCTAAGCTTACCTAGATAAGCCATAGGACGTTCTGATCATGCACAAGTGTCTATTGCAACTCAAGATGTTCTAGACTATCTGAGACAGCAAAAGGAGGCTGGCAGATATGACACAGGATCAAAGAGATGTTGAGCCCAAGTCAGATGTTAGCCAAAATAGCCCAAGGCCTGTATGTTTAAGCAATTCAATTGAGCTCTAACTGTTGAGCCAATAGCCTGAGGCTCATTTTTATAGTCAGTGGAGATACAGAGAACAGTTCATCCCATTCTGAAATAAAGGTCAAAGGCAGGTCAGATTTTTTTCTGCAGATTTTTTCTGTTTTTTTTTCTGCACATATGATAAAGGAGTCCAATATGACTAGTCCCAGGTATTATCTGTTTGCGAGATCGAATTGGTAAAAATGTAGGTAACATGGGAGTCCACATAGCATCCTAAGCAGCCAAGACCCATCAGCCTTCTAACAAAATACTCACATAATACTGCATGCATTTATACTGTCACTGTATACCTTTCAAACTCTATTACCAACGACTGACTGAAGAGACTGACATTCGGTGTGTATTACAAACTATCTGTACTGGGATGGAATCCCTGGCAGCAATACCCATCAGTATAAAACAAACCACCACATCTTGCTGTCCTGAGTAAGATCCAGTGCATAGATTGCATATGATAAATTGCACACAGCTTGTTTATGACCATCGGGCTTTTTTTTTTCTTTTTTTCTTTTTTCTTTTCTTTTTTCCTGTTCTTGCTTTACAAGCGAATGTCTTATACTACATTGAGCTTTTCTCCCAGAATGATCCCAAAGCCTTCTTAAATTGAAAAGATACAACGTGCAGTAGAGGAAGCTTAACCTTTGTTGAGAAAATGAAGCAAAGCTTTTTTTTTTTTTTTTTTTTTTTGGTTTAGGAGCCTAGCAGTTAAAACTGTTAAAGGATGTTGGTAATACACAAGGTTTGTTCAAAGAAAACAAGACATAAAGCTGTAGTCTTCTCCAGTAAAATGTTGGAATTTTTAATAATATAACACATGGCAGACTAGCAGGGTATAGAGCCTGAGACATTTGCTGGGTTTTTTAAGGGCATTTGCCTTGCCCTTAAAAATGGGAGCTGATTCTCACTGCACCTTTGAACCACCTGTGTCAGCAAAGCAACAGGGAAGGTATGTCCAGCAAATTTTTTCATACTTGCTGCAAAAGCTGTTTGCATAGGAAACCATACAGTGTATGCTGTTAACCAGGGATTGGGATATGTTATTTGTCATTTTTAAGCAGTGTATAATGCAAAGCTTTGCCTAGGCTGGTACATAACATACAAATGAAATGTAAATCCCTCTCTCCTATAGTGGCAAAAATAACAGACAGCTGAAAATGTCAGTCTGAGTCCTAGGTGGTTCTTTAAATTGCACCTGCCTTGTTGCTACTTCTCACAAATACAAAGCCCAATGAATGCTTACAATGAGCAGATTCTTCTTTTCTCTGTTATTTAAGTGTCTGTACATGGGTAATACTACACCAAGCTGCTTTTAGATCAAAGATAATAATGAAGTTCATTGAGGCCTGCATCAGGAGTGGTTTTTCAGATTCAACATATAAAGCCAGGAGATCCCCTATGATAAAAATAACAAAGGATCTGAGGTCTGATGTCCCATGGGTAAAAGGGAAAAGTAGAGAGGTCTGGAAGAGTCTTCTGCTACAAACCCAGAGTTGTGTTCAAAGTCCCTGTAGATAGAAGCTGGTAGAGATCACACTGGACCCTGAGCAAAATCAAACTTACAGATTTTTATTTTATTTTTTTTTAATTTTTTCTTTTTCTTGGTAGAGAGCTTACAGGAGATACAGACAGGGTTCTGTGAAGGAAAAAATGCTGCAGATATGCTCACCGCCTGCAGAAAAATAGGTTTTCTTGCCTTTTTTTTTTTTTTTTTTTTTTTTTTTTTTACATACAAGGTTTCCATTACAGGCTAACTGGCTTCTGTCACTGTATTCTTATTCTGTCAGGCAAAGCCATAACACACCGCCTAACCAAAAGGATGTGAATTTACTCCCTCTTGATTGGCAGTAGTGAGGCAGCTTCTGCAGAAACAGGAACTCATCAGGGGAGAAAATAATCTCTGTGGTTTCTAGAGAAGGGTGTGCACATGGCTTAAATAAATAAATAGCTCCTAAAAGGGGCACTGATGTCAAAGCAATAGTCTTATTACAGCAGCTGTCCCAGAATCTGCAGTCCAGCTCCTCCAGAGATAGCTCTGATCAACATCCTGGAAGCTTCTCCTTTGCCCAGAGGACAGACGTCTCTCTCTGCTCACAGCTTCTCACCAAGCACACCCTTTTCAAAGGTACCAGCTCTTCTTTCTGCTCTGTTCCTGCTCAGTGCTCTGTGCTGCAGCAGGAAATATTATTGCACTGGTGACATTTCCATGTGCAGTTTGACATTTCCCTTTGGAAGAAGCTAGTCACTTTACCGCGCCTTTTATTTATTGTTACTTTGGCTCGTAGGCCGCAATGGAGATTGCTTTAACATAGTTGTAATTAAGGATCTATGATGATAAGGTCCTTTAAGCAGGGATATGCTATTTTTATTCAACTCTAAAAATTACGTACACCCACAGGGACTGTGTAAACCATAAATATAGACATAGTTGTAATCCAGAGCCCAGCAACAGTGGTGTAAATTGATACAAAAGCACTATATTTAGGAGAGTCCTACTGGCATAAATTAGAACTAACTATATATATTATTAAGCATTCTACATCTACATATTTTGAAAGATTGTACTGGTAATGTACCACCATATTTTTTTTTAAAGATGAATACTTTAAGGTCATATTTCAAGTCAGCTTGGTAAAGAAACTAGACTTGGCAAAGTCTAAGTAAGTATATTCTATTTTGGATGAATGAAATCAGCAGTGGATTGAAAAAAGAGCAAGAATATCTATTCCATTTTATTTATTTTTTTTAACCTGAAGATTTAAATGGGAAACCATAGAGATGAAAAACAGGAAGAAATGTCAGTGTGAAACTGTTTTCATTATTTTCATTTATTTTCATACACATATGCATGCAGAAAATGAGAAGTAGTACAAGCTGAAGATTGAAGAAAATATTCAAATTAAAAAGTGAAACTTTTTCTTTCATTTGAAGACACAGCAGGAAGGAAAGGTTTATTCTTTTGAGGGAATTACAGAAAATGATATTTTGGATATAGAAATCTGTAATGCTTCATTCTCAAATATGTCAAAATATGATATCATAATAAAATTGACACTAAAACTTTATTTTTAGTCAGATTGCATCTTTTCATAAAAACAAAATAAAATAAAGCAAACACGTGTAAAAAGCTTTTTAAGTGGTGCTAGAAATTCCTTGTAAATTCAGATTAGGAGTCATTCAGGAAAAAGAGATTGATGCTTTCTATAAAGGAAAATACAGAGGAGCATTGAATTAAATGGGCTTATAAAGTTCTTGTGGAATTCTTATCAGACCATTTACGTGACGTTGATTAATGAATTTATTTTGAAACAAGAAATGATTCATTGAATATTGCAATCACTTAGATACTTTCAAAGTTATAAAAAATAATGTTTGTTAGACATCTTCTGAGGTCTGAAGTTCAGCTGCCTATTTAAAGTAGGACAGTTTCCAGCAGTATTTTAAGCCAGGCATGTCTTAATCTACCTGATCTTGAAAGCATCCAGAGATGGGGATTCCTCCAGTTTAGTGTGTGATCTGTTCCAGGATTGCAAAATCCCAAAGACATTTTCCCACCATCCAGTCTGAAATGCCCAGGTAGGTGTTCTGCTAGTTCTAGCTGCTGCTTCATGCAAAATCCAGCTTTGTAAAATAATCTTTCAATATCTTAATTCATTTGTTTGAATGACAACACCTATCACTTTTTTTTAAATTATTATTATTATTATTATTATTTTTACTGTGCTCTTCAGTCTTAGCTTTAGTCCTTTCAAAATACATTCGTGGGGCTCCACATAGCACAAAAACTTCACAAAAACAAAGCCTGAAGTGATAAATTCCTATTGGAATCCTGATACAAATCCTCTTACATCAGAGATTTTTTTTCTTGTGGAACTTGCTGGCCTTTAAAAAAGGTCTAACAATGATAAATTCTACTCTGACTGTAAACTGTTCTGCGCCACCACTGCATTATACAAGTATAATACGTAGGTGGCACACAGGTGACTGATACCAAACTGGGGACTCCAGATGTAATTATATTCTCATCATGATCTGACGTTTATCATTTTTTTATAATTTCGACATCACTTGTTTCAAAAGTCTTACCATGGATGCCAGAAGAAAATGGAGAAAGGTATTATTTCTCATAAAAGGCCATTCTTCAAACAGGATCCTTCTTATAAAGTGAAAGGGAAAAAAAAGGAAAAGAGGTCAGATGCATTTAAAGCTTACTTGTCCACAAATCTAAAGTGTAATAAATACTAACTTTCATTGAAATAGTGATCATAAACAATGAACATTCCTAAAAAAAAAAAAGCTAATTAAACAGCTGGACTAAATCACAGATCTTCTCAATGAATTTATAAGTAACATTTGAGCAGGAGCACATTTATTATTTAAATGTGGACAATGAAACACGTGTAAATTGGAATAAGGTATTTGCTAATTTCTTCTTTCTATTCTCTTCTACTCTGAAAACACCAAATCTGAACGCTGAGATGTGCTTAAAAAAGCAAAAGAAAAAATAAATCCACAAACTAAATAATGTGTTTTGAAGCCGCCTAAACAAAAGCTAACCAAAACTGCCCACTTTGGATTGCATTAATCAAAAGAATCCTATTGTTTTTTTTTTCTTGTTTCGCTTGTTTGCTGTCATGATCTGCTTCTTTTCACTGCCAGTCACAAGGTCTCTTCTTTTTTTAAAAATGTGTATCTGTCCAGAAAAAAAAAGTCAGGAGGACTCTGGCAGGCAACATCAAAGCTGTACGCTTTGTACATTTAGTCAAGCTTTTCATAAAGGGGACAGTTTTGTCTGATGTGGTTTTTCATTAATTTTAAGAAACATTGCTCTGTAATGCCTTCATTTTCTAATTTGTTTTCCATTTTTCTCTACATTTCATTAAAGAAAAAAGAAACCTAGTTCTCAATTGCTTGCTTAATTGTACATAAATTCTATGTACACATACACATTGCACATATACCCACTGCGTGTATATATATATATATATACACATATATATATATACATGATATTTGTGCTTAAATTTCAAAGGGTTTTGTCTGTGAATCCTAAAACCAAATTCATGCTAGTACTGTTTCTCTTTAGGGGAGTAGAATATCTCATTCACCTGAAAAGGTATTTCTATAGGGTGCTTTGAAGAAAGAGACACAGGAAAGCACAAAAACAAGGCTGTTGGGTCCAAAGCAGTAATAAGGGACCAGGATTTGTTAACTCAGCTTTGGGTCACCCCAGAGCATGTTGGAGAAAGTCTCTGGCCCCGGCCACCTCAACCACACACAAACGTGTGCTGAGCTGTGCTTTTTCCTTGAAAAATAAAACTCCGACCAAAAGACATTTGGAAAAAAAAAAAAATAATAATAATAATAAATAAAAATAAAAATAAAAAGTCTTTTCTGATGTTGAAGATATGAAATGATGGAGAATACACTGTTTCCCTCAGTAGCTTGTGTTTCTGGTTAATCATCTCCTCCGTTGTGCCTAATTTCTAATTTGAATTTGTCTGGCTTCAGCTCCCAGCCATTAGTTCTTGATGTGCCTTTCCCCGGTAGATTAAAGAGCCCATTAATACCCAGTGTTTTTCGCTGTGAAGGTACTGATACGTCGTATCACAGTCACCTCTCAGTCTTCATTTTAATAGGCTAAACAGATTGCGCTCTTTAACTCTCTCTTTGTGAAGCATTTTCTCTGGACCTGAAATCATTTCCAAAGAGGAAATCATTTTCCTCTTTTCTGCACCCAGCTCAATTTTTTAAATAAACTCCTTATTTTTATTCATGCAGATGCCACAATTATATTCTAGTATCAGTCCTATGAGCTTTGAATGCTGAAATAAAATATCTGCTTCACTTCTTCACCCTCCTTCCCTACTTATTCAGCCTGAGATTGCATGAGCTTCTCTTCCAAGCATGCTACTCTTAAAGGGAACCTTAAGCTTATTTCTGCAGTGTCACCTGAATTCTTTTCAAAGGCTTCAGTTTCCATCATCTTGTGGTTCATTCTATGTCTACGGAGCATGGTTCTTTTATAATATCTAAAACATACAACTGATTTAGAGAACCAAACAGCAAAACAAAAAATATCATGGGACAGAGACCAGTTATATTTCCTTCCAACTCCCTGTTTAAAATGTTGATGAGTGGTAAGCCTTTCTCTAAACCTTTCATATTCGCTGGTGATTCTCCATTGATAACATTTTTTTTCCAAAGCTGTCAGTTAACCAACTCTCAAGCTAGTATAGAAAATTGTATGTGCTTTATTGGTACTGTGAAGAGAACATTTTTAATCAAAATGGTGTGCTGAAGTAAGGGATACTATAATATATAGCATAGTAGCAGAATTACTTTCACCAAGCAACTTGTAAGCAACTCCAAAAATGAAACTAGGTTTGCATAATGGGACCTATTTTCCATTTTTCCATATGGTACTTTTTGTTGGTTTTGATTAGATTTTTTTTTTTTAATTAATGTATTGTCAAATTTTCCATTGTCTTAATCACAATTCATACATAACTTATGTAACTTTTTTCATTTTCTTTTCTTTTTCCTTTTTTTTTCCACATTCATTTTTCTTTTACTAACATAGCAATAGTGTTATCTTTCTAGAAATTAGGTTGGCTTTTTTTTTTTTTTTTTTTTTTCCCAAAAAACAATTAGAAATTCATATCATTGGGAAGTTGTTTGCTTAAAACCCATCCTTTGGATGTTCAGATGAGAATTTCAGATGCTATTGATTTGTAAACAGCTATGTCTAGAAAAAATATGTCTCTATCTTCCGTGGTTAATACTGGACTGAAAAACATTTTATTTACCTTACCTGTTACAGGTACTTCATAATGCCTCTTTCAAATACAAAAGCTAATTTTTCATAGAAAACATGTTTTTTTGTGCATTCTTATTATCGTAATGTCCATTACCACACAGTAATGAGAATATACCATTCTTAACACACTTGAAAAATTATCTTTTTTATTGTTCTCAGTCCTATAAGCTACAGATCTTTTTCCATGTGCCTTTTATGAATTTTCTCTGCTTCTTACCTTCTATTCCAAACAAACCACAATATCATTAATTATGATATTCATTTAATATACTTTTAGTGTCTGCTGTACCTGTTCAGATGAATTTCAGTTTCTTGCAAGGACTGTGGATGTTCTGATGATTGAGACGAGGTGTATAACTTTAAAGTTTTTCACTTGATCATTTACGCTTACAGATATGACATGAGCCAACAGTGTGCACTTCCAGCCCAGAAGGCCAACTATGTTCTGTTCTGAATTAAAAGTGATTAAAAGACCAGCAGGGAGGGAGAGGTAATTGTCTCCCTCTATTCAGCTTTTGTGAGGCCCCGTCTGGAGTACTGCTTCCAGGCCTGGGGCCCCCAGTGGAGAAAGGACCTGGAGCTCTTAGAGTGGGTCCAGAGGAGGGCCAAAGGACTGGAGCACCTCTCCTATGAGGAAAGACTGAGGGAACTGGGCTCATTCAGCTCTGTGGAGACCTCATTGTGGCCTTCCAGTACTTGAAGGGAGTGTATAAACAGGAGGGGGAATGGCTGCTTACATGGGTATATAGTGATGGGACAAGGGAGAATGGTTTTAAACTGAGACAGGGGAGGTTTTAGTTAGGAAGAAGTTTGTCACACAGAGGGTGGTGAAGCACTGGAACACATTGCCCAAAAATATATTGGCATTAGTTGGCAGTCCAAAAGCAGAAACAGTTCAGCATGGTATCATGAATGTGGAATGAACATAGTATTGATAAAAATATTGAAGAGATGGCCATTTGCACAATAATTTGACTCCTTGTACTTTTATTATCAGAGTCTATTTCCCTACTTTTGCAGTGCAGGAAACTAAGGCCTGTCTTGAGTCATCAGTTCCTGGGATGAGATATTTAAGTTCTTTGGGATAGCTTTGTTTTACTGTCATGTTTTCTTGTGTTACAATCTTTGTTCCAACAAAATGATCCTCCTTTTGACAGCAATGGTAGGATATTTAATAAAAAATGGCTGAGAAACTCCATCCCTAATGCTCAAACATGCTCAAAAACATGTAACTAGTTGTCTGAGCAGGCATTGGTTACAGTTATTTTGAAGTGCTTACAGTGCACTTTTTTCTCTATGTGCATATACGTGCTTATTTATATGTACTTGCATGTATTTGTATATACACATACACAAAAATATGTACATAAACATAAATGCAGATTAGGTATCCAGCAATCTGAACTCTCTCCTTGTCTTTCTTTTTTTTGCCTACCTGCATAAGCTGTTGAGAATTCTTTTCTTTGTTAAAACGACTCAGGTAAATTTATTTTTTAAATATATATTCAGATATCAGTAGATTCACATCTGTTTACTAGAAATGGTTTTGTTTTTCAATATGTTGAACTTCTTAGATTACTCAATGAAAGTTATAAAGCCCAGCTGTCTTCCAAACCGTCCTGATTCATATGACGATCTGCCTCAGAGACTGTAAGAACATGGTTCACACTGATAAAGTAACAAGTGAGAGGATTTGAAATGAGCAGATATCTGTAATTTTACTTCTCAGAGTTGCTCATAATGCTTTTTGTCTTTACATTCTCAAGCTTATTATGGCTTGAACTCTTGTGGAAAACCTATGCTAAGTGGAATCTTGCAGCACAGATCATGTGATAAATTGGATGCCTCTCAGGAACATAAATCTGTGCTGGTGCATCTTGATGTAGAATTGGTGCTGATGTTAACGTGTCATTTTCCCAAATGCTTCAGAGTCCTGTGGGCTTGCCTTGAAGGTAAGGATTTATCTTCTAATCTCAGAACTGCTTTCCTCTGTCTGGATTAGCCATGACCAGGCAAGTCATTAACATTTATGAACTGGGGATTAATAACACTCCAGAGCATATTATGGTGGTCTGCTTATCCCCTGCCCAGCCCCTTAACCTGTGTCTGAAATAGGAAACAAATTGGTAGCATAAGCTCCTACTCACCTGGAGGCTTCACAGAATAACAGTTTCTGAGATTGGAAGTCTCGAAGCCCAACCCAACCCAGTTTAAAGCAGGGTCACCCATGGAAAAGTTTCTTAGAGTCCTGTTCAGAGTGGTTTTGATTATGGATTGAATCTACAATTTCTCAGGATAATTTGTTGCAGTGTCTAACTGCTCGCACAACCAAAATTTACCCCTTTCCCTTCCCATTCCCTTCCCTCTCCTTTCTCTCCTTTCCCTTTCCTCCCTTCTCTCTCTTCATTCCCTCTCCTTTCCGTCTCCTTCCCTTCTCCTTTACTTCCCCCTTCTCCTTCTCTTTCCTGTTTTTCCTCCCGTCCCCCTTCCATCATCTGGAGTACTGAATCCAGATGAGTAGTCCTCAGTTTAGGAGAGATGTGGACCTGTTGGAGTGCATCCAGAAGAGAACCACAGCAAGGAATGATGGAACCCCTCTCTATGAGGACAGACTGAGAGACCTGGGGCTATTCAGTCTGGAGAAGAGAAAGCTCTGGGGAGAATTGAGAGTGGCCTGTCAGTATTGGAAGGGGGGCTCTAAGAAGGAGAGAAAAAGATTCTTAGTGAGGTCTGTTGTGATAGAGCAAGGGTTCCAAACAAAAAGAGGGAAGATTTAGAGTGCATTTTTTTTTTTTTTTTTTTTTTTTTAACAGTCAATGTAGTGATGCACTAGTCGAGGTTGCCCAGAGAGGTCTTGGTTGCTCCATACTTGGAGCCAGGCAAGGTAAGCAACCTGATCTATCTGTAGATGCTTCTGTTCATTGCAGGGGGGTTGGATCAGATGATCTTTAAAAGTCCCTTTCAACTCAAAATATTGTAAGTTTCCATGGTTCAAAGAAAATTTTCCACTCACATTTTGACCAATCAAGTTTAACAATAATATAGGAGAGAGTAAACCAAAATAACAAAAAAAAAAATAACATGGCTAGAAATGAGCTTTCTGTTTCGCAGGAATTTATGGAAATTCTTTCCATGGTTTTCACCCCTCTTAACTGAGTGATAATAATAGAACAAGTATAAAATTTACTGGAGAATAAGAATCCGAAATACAATAATAATTATTTTGATTTGAAATGATTTATTGCAATATTTGTATTTAATTTTATGCATCACAAGTTGTTTTAAAATGATACAAAAAAAGTTGTGCTGAAATGGAAATATCTTAACATTCTTTTCCCATACAAGATCATCAGAAAAATTTTCTCAGATTTCTTTATAAGGAAATTTTATTACATTCAATAGATTTTCTGCAAGCATGCTGTTTTGACAAGCATTTTTTAAATGAAAGATCTGTAGAAGACATCCTGGTTACTAAATTTAAAAATCTCTAAATCATTCTAAAAGTAAAGTAGTAATCCCCCCCAAAAAACAACAACAACAAAAACTTAGAAGTTCACATGACTTCTCTTTAGGGACAGAACATTTAATTACATTTCATCTAAAAATATATTTATATTTATATTTATATTTATATTTATATTTATATTTATATTTATATTTATATATGTTAACTTAAATATATATTTTATTTTAAAAGTGTTTGCAAAAGATAGCATAGCAGAAGTGTTCTTATTTCAATATTCTTACACTCAGATATAGGGATTTTAATAATTTGCAACAATGAATCTTGAGTTTGATACAGAATCATTGCCATATTACAGCAAGAGGTACATCTCCATCTCTTTTATAAAAGGTTAAGTAATTTATTTTTTTTTTTGTACATAAATTCTACAGGTCGGTCATGTGCAATAAGAAGGAAGATGCTCTATCACGTTGAAGAAACAAAGAAATACTTTTAAGTTTAAAAACAAGAACAGAAACAAAAAACAGCCCACATCCTGCATAAATAATGCAACCTCAGGACAATTAGCATTTGGAGAGTAGATTCTTGTCACATCAAGCACCACTTCAGAATTGAAAAGATATCGACAAGTTCTATTACAGTGGAAAACACAGTGGGACAAAGGGAAATATTTCAATTTAGGAGGTGAAATCCTTATTTAAAGGCCAGCTACAAAAGAGACAATGATCTTTGCTCCTGGACACCTACTAGCCATTAGTGGGAAAGTTCGTCTGAAAACATACACATGCACTTACAACTTGGGCTCTAATGAGGGCTTTGCTGTTTGATGACGACACATCTGGCATGCTTTTAGAACTCTGCAGTCCCAATTATAAAACTGTCCAGCAGGAAAACCCATTACAGATCTGAGCTGGTTCTCCAAAATGAGGTTGAAGAAAGAAAAGGGGGGGAAAAAAAAAAGAAAAAAAGGCAAAGGAAAGGGGGTAAGGACAAAGGAAAAAGAAAAAGAAAAAAAAAAAAAGAAAGAAAAGAAAGGGAAGGAAGGCTTGATTTGGAGAGGGGGGAAAGAAAAAGAAAAAGAAAAAGAAAGGAAAAACGTAAAATGCATTTGAAAGAAAAGTTGTTCCAAAAGCTCCTATAATGTGACAGAACTAATTTGTGCCTTCAAAGATCTAAAGATCCTGTTAGCTGTAGGTGGCAAAGAGGTTACTTTTGGCATGGGCTGTGGACATCAGATAACATAACACAGAAAACTTCTTTCTCTCATGGAACAGTTAATGAGATCAACACTTTTAGGATCCCCTGAAAGATTTCCTTCAATCTCACCCCATCCACATCTCATTCTCTCAGCCAAACAAAAGGTTTCTGGTTGAGTTTAATTGGTGAACCAATGCTTTGATAGCTGGGGTTTTTTTCCTTGCCCTTGAGGTTACTCATTGCAGAAGAATTAGGCCAACCATTTGAGACATGAAGACTAATGGTCATCAGGTTCTTCTTATTTTTTGTGTGTTAGTGTTTGTGTGTGTGTGTGTGCGTGCGTGCATTTTGCATTTTTGTTTCTATGGGGAATCTAAGACTGATAATAAACTTTAAAATTGGTCACCTTTTTCAGTATGGATTTTCATGTCTACCTGTGCAGTCCAGAGAATATCTGTGGGAGTTCTATGCAAATGAGATATAGTATCAGTAGTGGCACAGCTATATCATGATATGGTATGATCCAGTGTAATGTAAAAAAGGTGCTTCACTATGCTGTAGGACTTAGCTATTGTGTGCTCTTGTGGCCAAGAGGGCCAATGGCATCCTGGGATGCATTAAAAAGAGCGTGTCCAGCAGGTCGAGGGAGGTGATCCTCCCCCTCTACTCTGCCCTGGTAAGGCCTCATCTGGAGTACTGCGTCCAGTACAAAAAAGACAGGGATCTCTTGGAAAGAGTCCAGCGGAGGGCCATGAAGATGGTGAAGGCCCTGGAGCATCTCTCCTATGAGGGAAGGCTGAGTGAACTGGGTCTGTTCAGCCTTGAGAAAAGGAGACTGAGAGGGGACCTGATCCAGGTCTATAAATATCTAAGGTGTGGGGGGCAGAATGGCGAGGACTGACTCTTTTCAGTGGTGAATGGAGACAGGACAAGGGGAAATGGCCGGAAACTGCAGCATAGGAAGTTCCACACAAATGTGCGCAGGAACTTCTTTACAGTGAGGGTGACGGAGCACTGGAACAGGCTGCCCAGGGAGGTGGTGGAGTCTCTTTCTCTGGAGATGTTCAAGACCCGCCTGGATGCCTACCTGTGCGACCTGCGGTAGGGAACCTGCTTTGGCAGGGGGGTTGGACTTGATGATCTCTGGAGGTCCCTTCCAACCCCTGCAATTCTGTGATTCTGTGATTCCTTCCACAATGTACTGAGCATGCAAATTATGGAATCAAAACTGGGAAATGGTGAGATTCCAATGTACTGAAGTACACCATGATGCGCTTTTTTGCAGTACATGTCAAAGAACAGCCCCTGAACAACATCAACAAACCTGTACAAAGAAAATATTCATTGACCTTATTCCATATTCCAGGGACCAGACTGGTCTCTATTATGGAATGAAAAGAAAGCATATATATATATATAAAACAGAGGGAGACTTAAATAATTGGGGTTTTGTGGCTTTTAACACGCTGGTCACTGGAATACTTGTTTTCCTTCTACTACTTTGTATATTAAAGCATATTTGACACCACATTGGAGTTAGAGAGTTTTCTTCGCGGATTTTGAATAATGCATATACCCTGACTAAAAAGTTCTAAACTCTGGCCATACACAGAAAGAGTGTTTGGTCCTAAGTGCATTCTTTGAGTTCAGTCAATGTGTCCAAGAACTTGGTTTGAGAGCACAAAACATTCTCGGCTGCTGCCCATCCTGGGAACCTCAGATCTTAGCCTGTATATAATGCCTGCATATGAACACCATATGGAAATGGAAAGTCTGGTTGGGAATGTAGGCTTTCTCAGCAGAGGAACACGTGTCTCAGGAATGGAGGCAGTTCTCAGCTGTATCTTCATCCTGATGGTAAGATAGACTTTCTTTCTCAAAAAATCATTACAGGTAAAATGCTCAGCTGACTAGATTGACTGTAGTTCCTTCAACTTTTTTCCTTCCCCTTCCTGTTCTCTGCTTCTAGATAGAGGGTTATTTTATCCCATTACACATCTCTATTGTTATTTACCCAAGCCATTCACCTTTTATAAAAGGTGCTAAAGGAAATCACCCTCTGTGTTGCAGGCCTGGGAGTTTAAACTCTCCTCTTTTTCACCTCTTAAGATAATGTGAAAACATTTTCCTTCAGAAAACATGTTTATGCAGCATCAGCATCAAAAAGCCATTTTCTTGTTTTCCCTAATGACTTTATCAGACACACAGCAACACAATGAAAGATGTTGTTGTTATTCTTTTTTCTTTCCTTGATCTTTATATTTTCATGGAAACATCATTAGTGAGGATAATAGTGGTGCCAGAATATATTCAACACATGGGCCTGACACTCTCATTTTAATGTATTGCCAAGATGATGTTTTTTTGTTTTTTGTTTTTTGTTTTTTGTTTTTTTTTCCCTTAAGCAAGCTTAAAGCTTGCTGGTATTTATCAAAATCTCTTTCCAAAGCAGAAACCCTGGGCTGCCCTTCTGCCATCTTTTAGAGGGTCGATGCAGGAAAATTCTTTAGCAGAGAGCCTTCTCCTTTGCCTTTCCATTGGATGAGATAGATATTTGCATAGAGTGTTAGCATCCGAAATATCAAAGACTTAAATTCAATTTCTTTCTCCTTCTCCAGGCTGGTATGTAAATACCTATCTCCCTGGAGAAGGAGGCAGTGCAGACTATGCCAGCTATGCTACCAGTATGATGAAATATACCTCCCTCCCAGTGCTGGCAGAAAGTCATCCTATAATTAACAATGATGTAAACAGTAAAACAAACAAATAAAAAAAGAAATAAATACCCACTATTACTCTTTCTAGCTATCTGTTCCTGTTAACTTAGTCCTTTTATCAGCAAAACTTTTTGCAACCAGCATGATGACTGTAGAATGGCAGTCTGTGTCTCTGTGATTCTAAACTAAAGCCATAGATAGAAACACTTTACTGAGAGACACCACTGCCTTTCTTATCATACTTACCAACTGCTGTGAAAAGCATGGCTTCAGTCTCACTGAACAGTTGTTTTTCGGGAAATTATCTACCAGTTTTGGCCCTCTGCATCTCCACATCTAAGTGAGATATTAGCAGTAAATGCCTGCTTTAAAATCAGTATCTGAGGAAGTCAGCCAGCTGTGAAGCACATAAGGCATGCCTTCATAAGTTTAGAGACCCTTTAGACAGTGGAAATAGAGAGTGAACAAGGAAACAAACCAAGTCGAATTCTCATTCCTACCAATGAAAAAAATGCTTTTGTATAATGTTCTTAGGGTAGGCATATCATCAGAGGATAAACAGCCATCATTTGGAAGGTGTGCACTGTAAATTTTACATGGAGGACCCCAAATAAATTACTCTTCAAGACTTGCTAGCTTGTGCTCTGTGTTGAGATGTAGCTCATCAGAATGACTTACTTCCATTCCCAGCTATCTTGCAGGCAGGCAGCAGATCCAAATCCATGCCACCAACACCTTTATCTCCCTCCCAAAATCAGCCCCCCTCCTTCATTCCTGAGGGCACCCACCTTAGCTCAGCCATGCACCTTAGTTACACTCTGGTGACCACACTTGCGTAAAATGCTAATGGCTGACTGACATTTCAGTGCTCTGCAGCAGATACTAATTGCTTTATCCTTACAGGCTGGTTTGTAGAGAATTGTGTTTACTTGAAGGGTGATATTTACTTAAAATAAAAGCCTGGAAATACACATTATGTCTTGAAAATTTTCTCAGCTGGTGTCTTAAGAAATGGCTTTCCCCTCAGCAGTGAACCATTCTCTCTGTATATCACTGGAGTCCCCTGTTCACAGTTCATCTAGTAGAGAGTGAACTGCTCAGCCTCTGTTCATAGCTCTGAAGTCCCAGCTGAGATCTATTCATGAGATTTTCTACAGTACAAATCAAGGGACCCTTAGGGCACTGTATAAATTCATAACAAGGAATAATCCATTCTCAGTGTTGCATGCAGCTTGGGAAAAAAAAGAAAAAAAAGAAAAAAAAAAGAAAAAAAAAAGAAAAAAAAAGAAAAAAAAAAAAAGAAAACACTGTAGGAAACATTGGAAGAAGGCAGAATGACAGAAAACTGTGCAGTGGTGTTACAAAAGCTCCAAATTCTCCAGTGCACAGCACTGTCAAGATGTCTTAACGCTATGTAGCACAGAAAGGAGGTGGACAAAACTCTTATCCATCCTCCACAGAAGAGTGTGTGGCAGAATGAGATCCATCCACTTCTGAAGATGCACTGATGTGAGGAGTGTGATTGTCCTAAGTTTTCTTGGTTCAACTTGAGAGTCCACTCCAGATCTATGGAGAGGCTCAGCACCTCAAGAATTTTAAATATTTAAAATTAAATTGGATGAGGAAAGCCTAAGGCTTTTAATACAAATATAAAAAGGAAAGCTGTGATAAGCCTCAAATCATGCCACATTCTACTAGTCTCACAAGTAGATCACAGCTTTCTACTGCTACAGCTACTTAGTTCCTCTTGATATCTCCTTTCCTGTTCCGTAACAGAGAATTAAGTCCAACAGTGTAACTGGACCTTGGGACAAGCAAGATGCCTAGAGAACCTCCTTACATAAAGAAATCCTGAAGCAGTTTTAAGATATCTAGAGCTATAGTTATGTCTCATATAGAAACCTACCTTACACATTGGAAGCAACTGTTTTTCACTGAGGAATGGCTAAAAAACTGCTGATCTTTTCACTGGATGTAGTTCATTAAACAGTCTGTGTATGCCAAATTTATGTGGACTAAACAAGACCAGACCAAAGGCTCTTCTAACATGTTCTTGCTGTAAAAACACCAGTGAATAATCTGAGACAGAAAACCTCCAATTTGTTAACTAAAGGACATAGCATTTTCAGTGTGATCACTATTAAATTGTTACATTTTTGACAACAGAAGCTTGAAAAACTGGTCAAAAATTGGTCAAAGAATAGGATTGAGTGTCATCAAATGCTAGTATCATATTTCAAAACACTGAAGATATTTTTTTCCTGTGTTTATTTATAACATCTCACAAGAAGAAAACGAACAGGTTAGGCTTATTCAGCACTTTATACTCAAGCTTTCTCAAAAATCTTTACCTGAACAGCACTTATAATTATAGTACTACCTCATGAGATTTCAAAGAGTTTTGAAATTTATCTATGAATGTGAACTCTAAGAATGATTTTTTTTGTTTCTTACACTTATTGTTTTAGTTCTGACAAAAAGAAATGTGAAAAGCATTTGAAAAAATGCTCACCTGACATATTTGAAACTGTCAGAACTTTCCAAACTAATTGGGTTCATAAAGCAAAGAAGAATAGCCACCACAAGCGGACATTGATATTGGAATGCTGGCTAGAAATCTTCAAACTGTCATGAGACTGATTTAAAACAAACAAACAAACAAACAACAACAATAAATCTTTTTCATTTATTGTCTAAAATTGTGATTTGTTTTTTCTGTCTGCTCAGTCATTAATAGTAAAACTAAAAATAGATGTTCTGATGTTGGTGAATATAGGGACTCTGAGTATATAATCATGCACGTACAAATTACAACAGGTCAGACGGAAGTGTTGTTTAACTGTGATCGTACTGAGAACATTCAAACAACATCTTTCCTTCTGCATCCTCAGTCTCTACCAGTGATGCAGAGTCTGGACCTATGCGTTGTTTCAGAAAAAAAAAAAAAAAGAAAAAAAAAAGAAAAAAGAAAGAAATACAATCATTCCCATGCTAACAGAGGCAGGTATGATTTCAAAGATGAACTCCAGACAATCATTTATATGTTAATAAGACCAAGCACACATCCCTCAGAAGGACAGACTCCTGAAGCAGCTTGTCAATTACCACAGTTCTAAGAAGGAATCAGGCAGTGGGTATGTGACAATACAGTAAGAAGACATGGCTCTTAGTGGAGCCTGTTGTATTGGCAAATCCCAGTATTCTCTTAGACCAGATAGGGGAGGGGGGCTGTAAACAATCTCAGACTGCTAGCTTTTAGCTGAAAAGAATATTCTTTCAATCAGGACATGCTTTGTAGCTAGACCTCTTCAGTATTATATATGAATTATTTTACTACCGCACTCATATTCCAGGAGTTGGGGATTCATCATCTAAGAAAAGTGATCTAAGAAAAGTGAGACATGGAAATGGTAATGTGGTACAACTTCATTACCACTCTAAGAGCTGTTGTAGCTCTTATGAAAAAAGTAACTTTAGGTGTAAGCAGAAAGGCTTTAGGGGGTGCTGGCAAATTAGTTGGCAGAATTGGCACTGGAGACTCTATCAAAGTCTTTTGAAGTCACTGAAAAAACTGCTCTTAACTTCAACAGGCTTTGAGTTAGGCTTTGAGTTCAAGAGCTCTGACAGGGCTTCAGGGAAAAGATGAAAAACAGCAGAATAATAAATCAGTGCTGGGGTGAATGACAAACTCCAAGAGAAAGAAATAGCAAAGAAGTTGGACAGTAACAGGAAGCAGGGCTATTGAGACCAAGTAGGTAGATATTTCAAAACTTTCTAAGAGGGGTGATACATAAAATGGAAACAATAATCTTCCCTTGGAAAGACTGGGATATTAACTATGTTTGCTCAACATGAACATAATATCCTCTGACCAAGTAATTCTTATACTAAAGCAGAATGTTTTAGCCATTGGTGTTATCTGATTACCCGAGGACAATTTTCTCTAAAGAAAATTGGCAAGAGGAGGACTGTCCAGCTTGTTCTTAGGTGATCATACCTGGATAAAACGAGGTGAGGGAGCATTCTCTAAATAACTGCTGAGAATCACATAATTCCCCAAGCAAACCCACACAGACGCAGATGGCTAAACCTAATCAGTATGGAGGTAGTAGGTGCTTCTTCACATTAGATAGACAGAATACACGTGAATTTTATGTATAAATATGGTGAAGAAACTTGTGTTACCATGCTTGATTTGTGGATACTTCCACTGGCACGCAGACCAGAATAAAATGCAATATCTCTCCTGAATGTTGAGAGTTGGCTTATTGCACTCCAGGTAACGAATCTGCTTTAATCTGCTTTATGGACAACACTATGAGGTGTCTGCAGAGTGTGTCAATTCAGAGAACATCCATTCACAACATTTTTCAGATGTTCAGGTTTTTGAGCTGTAAATTTACTCACCATTATTTGAATATATATATATATATATATATATATATATATATATATATATATATA
>NW_024962253.1:2777167-2782245 GCF_019238085.1 Lagopus leucura
ATATATATATATATATATATATATATATATATATATATATATATATACATATGAAAAGAAAAACATGCTGTTGAATATAGTGGCTCCAGGATGCTGAGTGGGAAGGTAATGATTTATAATACATTATAGGAGTGGGCATGATGAAAGTCTGCAAAAAGATTCCATTGCTCTGCTGCCTCTGGTCTCTGCATAACTTAAGCAACAAGGTGCCTCTTGCAGACTTCATGGTTTTAACCTGAAGCTATTACCAGCATTTGAGATAACATATTGTTTAATCCTTCTAACTTCAACATGAATCATTCAAAGAATAAAGGGGGAGGGGGAAAACTTAGGAGAGAGAAAGAGAGGGACTCTCACAAGAATTATTAGAAGTGTGAGCTGCAGGATCTGTTGATAAGGCAGAAGAGCTGCTGAGCCAGTGTCTGGAAAGTAGGATGATATCTGACAGCTCTCAGGGTTCTGCGGGCACATCTGCTAGTCTCAGAGGAGCACACAGTGATTGTCCCTGGGCTTTGCTCTGTCAAAGGGTATTTGAATTCCTGCCCAGTGATGTCTTTTTTGAAATCCTTTATTTTCCTTTAGCAATGACTATTGTTGATGTCATTTGGAGTGCTAGAGCCTCTTTTCCATGATGAGTCCATCTCCATGGTGTATTTCTCATTCCTGCCAGTCAGGGCTACATCACAGCAGAGCATACATCTTGTATCTTCTACTCTGCTCTGGAATTAGATGACATTTAGGGTTTTGCAGAGACATGCAGGGCTCAGCTTAGGTCTCAGAGATCCAGCTAGGTGAATTTTCAGAGCAGAGCATTTACACACAATAACCACAAGAATTCCTAAAGCCATGTAGGAACAAAAATGAATAATTCCTCGTAGCCATAATGATGCATCTGGCATCCGGGGAAACTGTGCAAGAAGGTCTTTCTCTTTGCTTTTCCTTGAAATCACTTTCATAGATTCTTGATTTAATCCTTTCCCATTTTAAGAGTTGTTGGTATTTTTATTACCTCAAAGAAAGTCTCCATCCTCCACAGTCCTAGCCTGTCAAATACTATAGTTTTGGGGCTTTGAGACGATCCATCTGTTTTACTGCAAATAACAGGTTTTTTTCCTCTTTTTCCTCTTTTTTTTTTTTTTAATTTTTTTTTTTATTTTTTTCTGAGCCTGAAGGATAGATATATAAATATATAAATATAATAATAATATATATATATATATATAGCCAAAACATTCACTTCAGTACATCAATACATGTAATGAGATTTGTATCTGCATCCAAAATTCAACCACTTTGACCTTTCAGCCTTGCAGTCGGGTGTTGGCAGCACTATGCACTTGACTATTTGTTTTAAGCTTAGGCTAGTAAAGAAAATTTGTGCCCATTAAGGTGACATGAATTAAATATTCCATTACAGTTGTCTTGTGTGTAACCAAGAACATGCAGTCGAAACAAGCAGCAGCAAGCAGTTTGGTGTCCTACAGTCTCACTGTTCCTGGTCCTATTTGTGGTTTCAGAATGGAAAGAGAGCAGCATTTTCTTTCATCTAGAATCAAGGTGATTTTATTAATTTGACCCATTGATCTGAAATTGCAGCACAGAGAAATTCTGAATCCAAGAGATCTCAATTTTCTATGTAACTTACATGCTGAGAACACTTGGATGTGAAATGTTTCTGTCTTCTCTTCGCCTTACTGTCATGGTTGCATACACTTACGCATCTAAGAATTGGGACTGGGTATTCAAAAATGCTGTGGTCATAGCTTATTATAGCTGGTAACTACTGGAACTTGGTTGCCTCACTTAGATGCAGATTTTCCCAAAATGGTTTGTTATAGATGGCCAAGGGTTCAGTTCTTCAGCTTGAATGTGGACAGCTAGAGGCATTGGGACCCTTGAAGGAGCCAGTGAGTTGTGCTTGGAGTTGGACATTGCAACTCAGTATCTACTGGAAATCCTGGGAATTTGTACCTGGAGGCTTATTGGGATACAGTCGTACAAAGCAAATTGTAGCAAGTCTCTGAATTTGGAAAAATGAAGTGACCCATGGGCTCTCCACTCTTTGGTCAGTGGAAATCTCATTAATACGGGACTATTTGGCTGACCAAATGAAGGTATTTGCTTAGTGTGAGCTAAATCATTTTCTAGATTCCATTAACTGCATGGATTGTAACAGAAGCACTCCCATCTATCTTGAATGTAGAGTCCGTCTAGTAATATGTAAAGCTGTTAAGCTTAAATGTGATCTCTATTGTCTTGGAATAAAAGAAGTAATACACTGAATAACCAGTGTCACAAATATCCTTTTCTTGTGTTATGAGAAGCAAAACCAAAATCCACGTAGGTTTCTCATCTTCTTTCCTGTCATTATTATTTCTTTCATATTCATAATGATATTTGCAAGGATAAAAACATCAAAGTTGGGTGCACGGTCTTGTTTTAACTCTATTATAATTGTTATTATTACTATGAGTAGTACTACTTAGCTTTTTATACCTCTTTTTCTTGTATATGTCTTAAATAACTTTAAAAAAACAGGAAAATGCTCTTAGGCTGGATTTTCTGAGGCACTGAAGCAAACAAAAGATGAAATAATTAGCCAGTTGATAAAATAAATATCAGTGGTACGGCTAAAAATAAATCGTAGCTTAGATAAGGAACTGTGTACATAGTAGAATAGCAGTTTCAAGAATAAGGTTCCAATATGTCTGGAGGACTTCACCGTTTTACATTATCAATTCCTCCTTAAGTCAAAATCTTTGTTTTGTATGAGAAGAAGCTATATGGGGCAGTGCTTGAAGAGAAAGTGTCATCTTAATGGGTGAGAATGAAAACCACTTGACTTAAGTTAGAGAGCAAAGTAGGTGAAGAAATTAAGTCAGATACCAACAAAACAATCTGAGAAGTACCAATCTAGTTGATGTTACCTCTTATTAGACAGGAAAATCAGTCCCAGTTTTTAAGAATGGAGAAGAACATCTACATATGACTCTCAAGCCCTTTTATAGATTGATAGATACCCTTTTTAATTAGGCTAAAATGAGGATTTGCTCTGAACATGTTTCAAGCTCTGACTGTCAGATTCCTTAATCAATTCCAGATAAATTAAAAAAAAAAAAAAAAAAAAAGTGAAAAACAGGAAAAAAAAGAAAAAAAAAACAACAAAACACCTCTACACAATGCCAGTTCCATTGGTATCAGTCACAAACTCTTGCAAGGATTTCAGCATTTTAATGAGCTTTTGTACTAATGGCTCATATTTTAATAACTGCTATCTGCACTTCCAGTTGAAAGTGATAAGTGAGACTATACAGTTAATGACAATATGCCTCACCTTTACCCTTCTTTTACCTTGATACTCCATCTCACTCCGAATTCCTCAGATGAAGGTTTTAGAGGAATTAGGATTACTTCTGCAGCTGTTGCCTGGGACCTAAATTTTTTGTACATGTCTGGCAGCTCCCAGCTGATCACACGTTTGAGATCCTACTCTGCTTGGGTCCCCTATGGGCTATGACATTGGCTAATCATGCTGGGATGTTGTGAGGGTGCCCAAATGGAAAACACCGAAATGCTACCTTTTATGGCAGAAACTGATAAGAACTGGGCAGAAGGGAATGTAATAGTAATAGTCTTGATTCAGACCCAAAGAGACCTGAGAAGGGACAGGAAAATTAGAGGATAGGACTTAGGCAAAATGAGTTCAGCTTTCTGCTCTTCCTTACCTTGTGATGTTGCCCAAGACATTTATTTTCTCAGTGCCCTCTCTAAAGTAAGGCTAACAGCATTTCCCATGAAGGATCGGGAGGGAAAAGGAATGGGGATACAGTCATTCTGTGAATGTCAGGTCATTGCTTATTGTGATGGAGACAGAACGTTGTGAAACTTCATTGCTTTAGAGCTTTTTAGGAGGAGATTAGACAGTGACAGCGCTAGTCTGTATTGCTCATCCTCCCAAGGGTGCAGATAGGTCTCTGTCCTGTGATTACATAGCTGCAGTTACATCTTCATTGAAACCTTGTTTACGCTTTAATTTCCCTTCTCAGCACCAACTTTCCTCTCTTCCTCTCTTCCTTCCCCACTCCCCCAAACAGAAAGAGACCTTCAGAGAGGAGGAGATACGGAGCCAGCTCAAATCACAGGCTTGCTGAGACTGTTCATCCACAGATACCCACCTCCAACAGTACAGCCATACTTTCTGGGGTCTTAGACTATGGCTGCATCCCTCATTCTAGCATGAGATGTAACCATACAATCTATGTTGCTCTGGAGGTCTTTTGTTGTTTTTGTTTGTTTGTTTGTTTTTATCCTGATAATGAGACCAGAAACATTTCTATTCAAGACTCAAAGGTCCAATAAATGCTTGAAGCCTAGACTGTGAACTTCAGAGCAGTGCCCTCTCACCTACGGCTCTCATCTGGCTCAGCACAGTTTCACAGTCATGGCAAATGTGGACTACAGCATGACAGATTGCTCGACTGGCAAGGGTAGAACAGTTTTGCGTAGTAAGAATGAGAACAAAAATATGAATATGAATAAGAAAAGATTTGGCTTCTACAGAGAGCTTATAATGACAAGGAAATGAATGAAACCCTCTGGGAATGTTTTCGCATGGGTATCAACTGGAGGTCCTACCTGTATTTCTACTGGATGGCTAACTCATCTTGTCATCATGTTTCATAAAAAAAAATAAAGCATTAATAAAACCCTTTCATTGTTGAAGTGATATATAGAGCTGTCCAAAATATGGAATTTTCAGAAAGATCCCCAGTCTTAACTACTTCTTTTTTTAGTTCTAATTTAGAACAAAATGTAGTCTTAAATTTCATGCAAAAGAGAGTATTTGCAGTGGGAAATGTCAGAAGCACAGTAAACACAGCTATCACTACCACCTGGAACAGTTTAGAAAAATTTCCATGGAGAATTTTATCAAAATTAGCACATTCCAGAAACATTTTGTTTTTGTTTAAATGGCAATTTAAAATGGAAAAAAAAAAAAAAAAAAAAAAAAAAAAAAAAAAAAAGTTATGCAAAAATAATTTTAGCTGTTGTATTTTTTTTTTTTTTTTTTTTTTTTT
>NW_024962253.1:2788510-2838517 GCF_019238085.1 Lagopus leucura
AAAGAAAAGAAAAGAAAAGAAAAGAAAAGAAAAAAAAAAGAAAAGAAGAAAAAAAATTTAAGGCCATCGGCCTGGTTGGCTCATTTGTGCCAGAAGGTTCAAGGGATGAGGAACATACTTGGATAATATGAATGCCTAGAATTTGCCAGTTGCTGTCTTTGAATGCTTATGGCAGAATATTTTCTTGGGGCAGATTATTCAATAATGTGAATCAGCCTTATTTGTTTGTTTATTTATTATCAGTGCTTAATTTTCTTCATTGAGGCAGGTACACTCCTTATGAAAACGGGACACTGGACCCATTAATTGTTTCTTCGATGTAGAAGAATGAGTTTTGTGTTGTTCTATTGCACATTATATATTTTAGTTCATGTGGATCATCCAAAAATGGCCGATGCCTCAAAAGACATATGTAATCATCTGTGCTCTGCAGGTGGAACACATCACATTTTCAGAGGTGGATTCAGATCATGTAGCCCTTTCACATTTAAATGCCACCTCTGAGATGGTTTGCTTAGCCTCTGCCAGCACTCAGTGAGGGATGTAGTCAGTGATCCATAGTTTCAGCCCTGGACAGTGATCTCAATTCAGGATGAATCTGCTATTGCTCTTGTTATTCCTTCCAATGACATTGCCAATGCTGAAGTCACTAAATGGAACAGAAATTGAATCACCAGTGACATGAAATCTACCCCTAAATTTGTATAAGTGTATAAGCAAGAATGACTTTATATTGGAAAGCTAGTTGCTTTCTAGAATGCTGGGGAATGAGAGGGAAGGGAATAGCAAATTGCTAAGTAAAAGGATAATTTTGAAATAAGTATACCTGGAAGTAAATTGGCAATGAGTATATGTGGAATAGAAATGGAATGAAGACTCCTAAGATAAAAAAAAGCATCTTCCAGCTTTGTGTTATGAAAATAAAAAATAAAAAATTCATTCTTTTTGTTTGAGGTAACACCTACACTTTATGACCAAAAAGTGACTTCATTCCCAGTTATCAATGCTGCAAACATAGCTGGGTATAAAAGGATAGAGTTTAGTTCACTTACCTTTATTTCAATGTGTAATACATTGTGTTTCACAGAAGTAATGGGTATTAATCTATCTTTTCTTCCTCACTTTGAATATTCAATACATATTGCTGTAATTTCACTGTTTAAATGGTCATGTAACTGTAAAAAAACTTAAGCAGAGTATGATAGTATATTAACTGAAGTGAACATTTTCATTGAGATTTTAAAAAGTTTAAGTTAATGAGAACTTTGGTATTTGAATTCAGGAGCTTCAGTGTGTATATACTGTTGGGGCTGCTGGGCCAAATGGAAGTTTTCCCTTTTGTGATAGAAGGATCTGGGCAACTGTCCTTTGCTATGTCTGATTATCGCCCCTGAGGGCTTAAGGCCTGCAGGGCATAGATTTACCAAAAATGAAAAAGTCTGTTTGCAAATGAATTTCTTAAAAGGACTTAGATTTGAACTGCTCAAAGGATCATGGGTTATGTCTTAATGACACTCTTGAGAAATAAGGTCTGTCAGGAAAGCTTTGCACTGAACAGCAAATTATGATGGAGATAAGTGTTTCACATGCCTTGGTAAGTTAAAGATAAATTTAAGCTTGGTCCTGTATATCAGTGTAGAGATCTTGCATTATACACTATGAAGAAATGAGATCAGCAAGGTATATCTGAGCAAATAATTTTGCTTTGTGATGTGCATATTAAAGTCACCGGGAAAAGCAAAACTCTTAATTCCCTGACTTTTATGCCTATGTGTAGCTTTACATATAGCTGCATTGCTTAGGAATTTGTTATGATCTGGAGATTGATTTTTATGCCTTAAACTGCTATTAGTTTTAGACCAGTTTGGATGTACAATACATAGTGCCTTTTCACTGCAAAGCACATAGCAAGATCAGTTTGTGCAGCTACCATGTACAGAAAATTAGGATAGAGACTTTTCATAATTCATGGGCTTGCATACAAATCTTCAATTTCTGGAGCACAGACAACACTTCCCTCCCTCAGAGCCAAAGATAAAAGCCTATGAGTGACTCTGAGGTGCTAAAATATGAGGGAGACAAGGACCAGATCTTATCTTGGTTGATACGATAGGCAGATATAAATACTAGCCTTGGATAAGAATTCAAGAAATAATTTAATCAATATACATGTGGGCAAATGAAAATGCAAATGAACCACGGAGATGTAAATGTTCAGGAAGAAAGAAAGATTTCTGTAATACTTACCTGTATTGCATTGACTTCAAGTAGCCCTTAAGTGGAACTGACGGTATTACAAACACAATAAGCACTTCTAGACAAACTGGAATAACAATCACTTCAGGAGCCTGGAAGCATTCACAATTCTGCTGTTGTCAACTCTTTCAGTGGCTTTAATTTTCAATGGTAAGCACAACTCCTATATAGTGTTGTCAAAACCGCAATGAAGTTATGTCATTGAATATTAAAGTGCTGGCCTGCGGAATGCCAAACACACAGATTTGAATTTCATGCTTTCTACTAAACATCAAGACAAATATGTCTAATTTCATAAAAACCTCACTGGCCCAGAAAAGCTGACAATCAGGCCCAGTGCTACCATTTTGCTGGGTGAAATAGGAGTTTATACTATAAAAGAGCTCCCCAGAAGGGCAGAAGAAGAGTGAAGAAGCATAGGACTAGGATTCATAAATGTACCATGAGATCAAAGCATAAGGAGTTTAGGGTACTAAGGCTGTAGCAGTTCAACACTAAAAATTATTTTCATTTATTGAAAAGTTCCACTTGCACTGTTTGGAAAATGTTGGGATGCAGTTCAAGAAGAACTTAAGGAAACTGGCATTTTTACCCCCAGAAGTCAGGCTGTCTTTGTTCAATTTATTTTTGCTTTGCGGGGCTCTTGGTTCCAGCAGTAGCATATTCAACAGGAGAAACATCACACTTATGCCTGTAAACAAAACTCACCCTTCCTCCTCTCAGTCCTACCTCAGGCTCTAAGACCAACTGAGGAGCTCTGCTCCTCCATGTGTTCACGAGATTGAAGATAACTTATAGTAATCTTCTGAGGTTCTGTGGTATCTCTGCTGAATGTACTTAGGCCTGATACATGTTTTTGCCCTTTGGTGTTGGTTGTATCTTGTATGCAAGATTATAAACAGTAGTGAAGGGCTGCAATCACTGAGAAGGCTGGGCAGATTGTATAAATATGAAATTCATGGAGATTTCCAGACTAGTTTTCTTCTAGGATGTTTTCTAGAAATTACTGATTTGACCTTGGAGGCAATTTTTATTTGTACTCACTTATATGGGACGAAATGTGTCTATTCAAGGCACAGGTGCCCAAATCAGACCAGTTGTACTCAGATGCTCAGAACAGTGTGGACACTGATATTTCAGACAGGATGGGTTTCATACCAAGAATTCCTATCAGGCAACAAAACATGGAGAATTAATTGCTTGGCTTTATTTGGTTGTTTATAGATAGCATTGTGGAAAGCAGTATTCACCGTGCTAGGTTTGCACTCTGTGACTTCTCCAGTCTTGAACTGAATGAAATCCACTATTTTGTATTCATTTAGTTAATCTAAAGTTTGATAATTAAATATCATACATTACTTTGACTATACTTCTAGTGCCTAATGAATAATCAGCAACTGTAATAGTGGATTTGCTGTTGTTTGTTTCACTGAGCAGCAAATATATATTCAAAACACCACATTTCTTCTAAAAATATATCAACTTCAAGATATTTTCCTCTGATGATTTTATTTCCTGTGAGGGATAGGGGGGGTGCATCTCTGTGGTCACAGAAGTCTTTTGGATACTGTATTTTATTGTATTTATGCCCTCTGAGATCTCACATTATTAATAATACTATTTATTGCAATTATTTATTATTAGATGAAGTCTGAGAGACTTTCCAGCAATTTGCAAAACACAGAAGAGGATTCAAACCTTAACCTGCGGGGTTTGTTGTTGAACTTTCAGACCCTTGAAAAGCTCTCAACAAAGAGGAACTGAACTGAGCAACAGTGCGATGCTAAATGGAAAATGAAAATAAATAAATAAATAAATAAACACTATTATTGCCGGACTTCTTACTCAAAAGGCCCACCAGAGGGATTGATAAAGAAGTGTGGTAGAAGGTATAATAATCCAGAATATAGATAAGTATCTGGAAAGGATGATAAGCATTCAATAATGTCACGTAGAAAATTTTAATTTTCCACAGGAGATGTCCTCTTTATCTTCTGGAGAACAGAAATGTGCTTGGTTACAAAGATGCGGGTGTATTGAATGAATAACCATAGTTCATAATACGCTCTGTTGTGTAAGTTTTCTGAGCTAGACTGACGATAAGAGAGAGATGCTATATCTGCAGACGCAGAATCACAGCTCACAGGCCAGTAGGAGAGACTGAGTTCAAATACCAAATAGCTCACAGTAATGACCCAAGAACATGCAAGGTCATAGAATAATCTGACTGGCACAAAAAGCAGTCCTAGTCAAAAGGAAAGCTTCACATCTTAGATTTTGCATCAAAGCCTTTCTTTTTTTATGTAGGATAATGAAAACTCAGAAATGGAGAATGGGGCTTTGAGAAAAAATATCATCAATTATCTGCAATTTTGAGGATGGAGCACGCACCTTGCAAACCTACCCTAACATATCCACCACCGCATCTTTTTGAGGAATAGAAAAGTGCATACATTTTTAATTTTTTTTTTTTCTCTAACTTAAAAGTAGGGGCCTTTATCTCACCTAAGAAACGATGAAAGAATTTACATAGACATTAGTTTAAAATTTCATAATTTTTTTTTCTAATTTTTCCTCCCAATTGATATGCAACTATTTCCTCATCATTATATTGCTCTGATTAAGACAACTTAAAATAAAATGCATTAACTGTCACACAAAATAGAAAAACAATTTAGTTGATATAGGTCTAATATTTTCTCTTTAGCTTGGTTTAAAGCTGCAAAAACAAGATGCTACCTAGAAACTTCAGAACACATACACTACCCGAAGCAAACCATGTGAGGAGACCAGACAGAGAACACAGACAAAAATTGTCTCCGTAACTATGACAGTGACGTTAGTGTCTTACAGAAGCTTTTAGTTATTATTACACCCTTCAAAAGAAGAGTGTACAACCCTTTGCTTTTCTTTTTGACACTTGCCTTCCTATCTAAACTCACAGCAAGTTATTATTATATCTGAAACATATTCTATGGAATAAAGAACAACAGATGTACAATTGGAAACTGATACTGATCCCATCCAAAAAAGCTGCTTCTGAACAACATCTGACTCAGAAACCTTTTTTTTTTTTTTTTTCCAAACAATCCAGAAACAAAGGTGGGTAGTTTCTTTATTTCGTTCTTTTTTTCTTTCTTCTTTCTTTTCTTTTTTAAATTCATTTTGAACTTAACTCCTTTATGCTAAAGAAGGAGTCCTACTTTAGATTCCAAATGGCTTAATGCCAGCTGAGTATGTATTAGATAGAATCACAGAAAAAATAGGATTGCAAAGGGTTTTAAGAGGGTGTATAATCCATGTAGTTCTTTCCCCAAGGCAGGATCAACTACTTAAACCATTTGTACGAGAAGATTGTATATCTCTTGTTCTCAGTAATGACCAGTGATGTATTGCAAGCCATGTACTTACATATATTACAACAGAATTTGGAGAAAACAGGTCAGATTAAAGTCTCACTTCCTGACAGTGTGTGAACTCATAATAAGAAGCAGTTCTTGTTCCGAACAGCTCTCAGTCTCTCTAGACAAAGCAGACAAGGGAAAGAAAAATAATATATCAAGCTTATTTTATATGAATTTTCTAACTTTTTAGCATTAGCCTAATCCATCTTCTCTTAAGCCTAATAGTAAATCTTCATCTGACCACAACTGGAGTAAGCAAGATACACTACAGATTGCACAAAGAATATGCAGAGCATAAAAAGAGTCCATATGGGACTGCTATATAATCCAGATGTCTCACATATCAAAATAGTGACAGACTTCTATATCTAGCATGGAAGGGTGGTTTTTTTTTTTTTTTTTTTTTTTTTTTTTTCACTGCACATTTATAAAAGCAAACAATTTAGTTAAAAAGTAAATAGTAATCATTTTTTAAAAAGCATTGTGCATTATGGTTTTTTTTTTTTTTTTTTTTTTTTTTTTTTTTTTTTTTATTACAGCATGAAGCCATGAAGCCAAACAAGCTTATCCATGCTTCCTGAGCGATGGTTTATGTTTTGACATTGACTAACTTATCCATGCTCAAGGCACAAGCACTCAGACAATCTCCATCAACAGTTTCCCATTAGAAATCTTGATCTCTGCTGAAACAAGCTCAATTCCCTTCATTATTTCCAAGACGACAAGCAGTTTGAGAGGCAGGATATTACAAGTGTCAGTCTCTTTGCCTACGGACGGACCACGGATGAGAAAGAAAGAGGAAAACAAACAAACAAACAAAAAATCTTTGTGCATGTGGCAACTTTTTAATGTGTTAGTTGTACAGCTATGCTTCATTCATTCTCCTAAAACATGTTTACCAAGACGATACTCTTTGAAATCCCTTAGCAAAAATGAGGCTGAGCAAGGACTTGCTGGTCAACCTGAAGAAAATGAAGGAAAAATTCAGGTGGTAGAAGCAGGAATGGGAGGCCTGGAAAGAAAATAGGAATGCTGGCCAGACATGCAAAGATGGGATCAGAAAACTCAAGGCCAGTGATATGTGGTGTCTCCCAGCGGTCCATCTTGAGACCAGTGCTCATCAATATCTCTATCAGTGGCACAGACAATGGGATTGAATGTGTCCTCAACAACTTTGCTGATGACACCAAGCTGAGTGGATGCAATAGAAGGAAGGGACATGGATGGACTAAAAAAAATATATATATATATATGAGAACCCAATGAGTTTTACCAAGGCCAGGTGAAAGGTACAATCCCACATATGTCTACAGGAGAGAAGAATTCACTGAGAGGAACCCTGCAGAGAAAGGCTTGGGAGTCCTGGTGGACAAAAAGTCAGATATGAGCCAGTAGTGTAATTTTGCAGCCTGGAAGGCTAGCAGTATCCTGGGCTACATGACAAAATGGGGGGCCAGTAGGAAAAGGGGAGTGATTGTCCTCCTCTGTTCTGGCCTTGCTAGGTTCCATATGGAGTATTGTGTCCATGTCTGGGACCCTCAGCAAAAGAAGGATGCAGAGCTGTTGGATCAGATCCAGAGGAGGACCACAAGGATGATCAGAGAGCTGGAGCACCTCTCTTAAGAAGAAAGGCTGATGATGCTGGGCTTGTTTAGCAGTTTTTTGCTCACAAAAATGAGGTTGAAGTATTAGATAATCTTTAAGGTCCTTTACAACCCAAGACATTCTATGATTCCATGATTCCATGAAAAGTGCAAGTCTCTCTCCTTTTTTTTCTGTATTTTTTTTAGGTTCTATTTTTCTTGCTATTCTGCTGACAGTAAGAACAATCAATCCATCTTGAAGAGCTTCCTTGTTAATGGAAGGAGTTATAGGGCCCCATAAAATACCCCTTGTAAAAAACCTAAGAAATATTTTTGAGATAGGTGCTAAGGTACAGAACAATACACTGAGCTCCATGGTAAACTTGTCTGTAAGTGTCTTCTGAGGTATCAGTTTATTTTTATTAATTCTTGAATTAGGTTTCTAATGAGAGGTCTGTAAGTTAACCTGTACCTCTATCCACTGCAGTGGAAGTATGTTGCTTTGTGCTAAGATTTAGTAATAAACATAGTGAAAGATAATATCTGAACTGAACAACTGATTTTTCAAAGGTAGAATATAGACAAAATTGAGAAAAAGAATGAAGAACAAAACAAAGTATGTTTTCCACTCAGTTAAGTCAAAATTGGTTATTTGAATTTGCAAGTTGTTTCTGAATCCATGTTACGGAAAGTGTTTCCTTACAGTCTATTCTTACTCCTGTGTTTTTGAGGGTATATCCCATAGCTATTTCGTGTGGAGATGCTCCAGAACTCTGGAATAACTTCCATTAGAAGACCCTGTGGCTATGTAGATACAACTAAATTGAATATTTATAAGTCTACTCCTTGATACTGATGCTGAATGTCATGGAATGGTTCTCATCCATACTGTAACACTCTCCTACCATTCAAAACAAGATTTTAACTGCCTACTATAAATGGTCCCTGATCTCTCTGGATGCTTAAACCATGTCAAAGAATAGATGTTAATAGACCATTAATTGCCATAAGACAAAACCATACCAAGAATCATTCTATTTAATAGTTTCAGTAATCATATTCTAGTGCCCATGAATGTTTTTGAACAGTGTTTTATTCATTACTATAGCGATCTCCCACTTATCCCCTCAGGGGAATTGCATGGCGGCCAGTGAAAGAGCATCAGCACATAGGTGGGTTTTATTAAATGCTTATGAGAAAGAACATCTGAGAAGTAAGATAATAAAGGATTGGTAGTGTGGATATGCAACTAAGATAGTTATCTCCAAAGAGAATCTATAGCCTTAGGAATATGATAACATTAGTATGGACCACATTAAAAATTTAAACACTTTCCTTAGCTGTTGACATTCAGTATTTTGATGAAAGTTATCATTAAAAAAACCTCAGCTTTTTGAATATATTAAAGAACTTCAGTAACAGGGAATAAAATCAAATCATCAACATTTTGGCATTAAAAGGAGGAGAAAAAATAAACAAAGAATCATTGATAAGAAAAATGATGCAAAATAAGTCAAGGAAAACTAAGGGAGGATGAGTGTAATGTCTCAAGAAATTAGTAATGATCTGCTAGAGGATGGAGTGGAAGGAGGTGTGTTTTGCTTTATTGTGCATTTCTGTAGAGTGCAGTAAAAGAATATTTCACCATCTGTCATCTTCAAGAAATTGGCATGCTCTGACATTGGACAGGTTTGTTCATACTTTCAGTCTGCTGCTCACTCATTTCTGCTGAACATTTTTGTTCTTCACTTCTCCCACATAATTTTTATTTTTATCATTATTATTAGTATTTAAAAGTTGGATCATGTTCCATTGCTTTTTTCTATAGTTTGAAGTTTTCAAGCAAAATGTAAAAAGAAAAGGAAAAAAGAAAAAAGAGAAAACTAAGAATAAACAATCAAACAAAAAGCACTCCATGCAATATTATGATACAATATTAACTGAAATGCTTCATAATGTACCAACTCATGTTAAATATTAAATTTTTCTTACATAAAAATCAAAAAGGCAGCACATATTAAATTTATGTGAGTAGCTTATATCTCCTATTATACAAGGTGTATTTCTTCAGAATACAGAAGGAAAATGTCCATGAGAAGTTATGACTGTAAATCCAAAATACAGAATTCTTCTTACCACATGTCAATGAAAATACTAGCAGTGTAGTGTGACATCCAGTTAGGCCCCCTAGCTCAGCTGGGTGTTATGTAGATATGCCGATATCAGTTCTAAGCTGATCAATCAAATTCTATGCTGTATGTTAAATGACCACTGCCTTGCAGTTGATTCAGTGCTTGACATTCACAGAACCACATAGAATCACAGAAATATGAGGGTTGGAAGGAACTCCTGGGGATAACACAGCTCCCTGCTAGGCCAGATTCCACAGAGTAGGTTGCAGAGGAACACATTCAGGCAGGTTATAATTATCTCCAGAGAACTTCTCTGGACTTTTTCTTTCAGTGTTCTGTCACCCTCAAAAAAAATAATGTTTTTCTCATGCTTATCTGGAACTTCCAGTGTTCCAGTTTGTGCCCATTACCCTTCATCCTGTCACTGGGCACCAGTGAAAATAGCCTGGCTCCACCCACTTGACATATGGCCTTAAGTATTTATAAGCATTGGTAAGATTCCTCTTCAGTCTTCAGGCTGAATAACTCCAGGTCTCTCAGCGTTTCCTCATAAAGAAGATACTCCAGTCATCTTTGTGGCCCTCTGCTGGATTCTCTCCAGTAGTTTCCTGTTTTTCTTGAACTGACAAGTCCAAAATTGGTCACAGTACTCAAGACATGGTCTCACCAGGGCAGAGTAGTGGGGGAGGACTACCTTCACTGATCTGTCATTTACATTCTTTTCAGTGCATCACATAATACCATTGGCCTTCTTGGCCACCAGGGCACACTGCTGGCTCACATCCAGCCTGTTGTCCAGCAGGACGCTGAGGTCCTTCTCCACAGAGTTTCTCTCCAGTAGGTCATCCCCTAACCTGATCGAATGCACATGGTTGTTCTTTCAGGTATAGGACTCTAACTTGTCCTTGTTGAGTCTCACAAGGCTCCTCTCTGCCCAACTCTCAGCCTGGCTAGGTCTTGCTAAATGGCAGCACTTCCTTATCAGAGAATCACAGAACGACTTGGATTGGAGGGGACCCCAGGGATCCTCACATTCTAACCGCAGTGCCACAGCCAGGGCCACCAACCTCCAGATCTGGTACTATATCAGTATGTGCAGGGTCCCTCCTACCTGGTCTTGAACACCTCCAGGGATGGAGCATCCACAGCCTTTCTGGGTAGCCTGTTCAAACATCTCACCATTGTCTCTGTAAAGAACGTCCATCTGATATCCAGTCAAAATGGATGTTGTGTTGAGGGACATGGTTTAGTGGGAGCTATTGGGAATAGGTGAACGGTTGGACTGGATGATCTTTTAGATCTTTTCCAACCTTGGTGATTCTGTGATTCTGTGATTCTGTGATTCTGAAAACCTTCCCTCCATGTGTTTAATACCATTCCCCCTTGTTCTATCATTATCTTCCCAAGCAGAATGCTGATTTCCCTCCTTTTTATAATTCCCTTTTAAGTACTGGAAGGCTGCAATGAGGTCTCCTTGCAGTCTTCTCTTCTCCAGGCTGAACAAGCCTGTCTTCATAGGGGAGGTGCTCCAGACCTCTAATCGTCTTCATGGCCTCCTCTGGACACTCTCCATAGCTCCACATCTTTCCTGTATTGAGGTGCCAGACCTGGATGCAGTATTCCAGATGGGGTCTCACCAGGGCAGAGTAGAGAAAATGGTGTGTCAATCACTTCTCAGTTTCATATCACCAGTGAATTTGCTGCAGATTTAATCTATGCCCTTGTTTGGGCTATTAATGAAGATGTTAAACAAGACTGGACTCAGTACTGATCCCTGGGGAAACACTAGCTACAGTCCTCCAGACAGACTGTACACTGTTGACTGCAGCCCTCTGAACTCTGCCAATCAACCAATTCTAAATTCACCACACTGTACACTCATTTATCACTTATTTTAAGCTTACCTCTGAGAACATTAAAGGAGACAGTGTCAAAAGCCTTGGTGCAGACAAGGTAGACAACATCCAATTCTCACTTTGTGAGTCCACGCTGATTACTCTCCTAACCTTACTTTCTTCTACTTGCTTGCAGATTGCATCCAGGATCAGCTTCCCAGAGACAGAGGTGACGCTGAATGGCCTTTCATTTTTTGGCTCCTCCTTCCTTCCTTTTTTGAAGACAGGAGTAACATTAGCTTTCCTTCAGTCTTTGGCACTTCTCTCATTCTCCATGACTTTTCAAAGATTGTAAGAGGCTTGGCAATCACTTTTGCTAGCCTCCTCAGCATTCATGGATGCACTTTTTTGAGGCTCATAGATTTGTGATGAAGATCTCATTTTTTTCTGGAGGGATGTTTGTTTATATTAAGGAATATTTTATCTTTGTTTTGTTGGTTGTTTTTTATTGTCATAATTATAATTATTGTTATAATTACATATTATATTATATTATATTATATTATATTATATTATATTATATATAATAATTATTATTATAATTATTATTTTTTACCTGAGGATTTGAGATTACTGAAGAAGGCAAACTAAAAACAGAATAGCATTAATTAGTCTGAAGCAACAGATAGACTTATAAGGAAAAATGCAAGACTCAAAGCACTGAGAATGGTGATGACTCAGGGGACTTACTCTAGACTTATAGCAGTGAATTTGATATCACAGTTTGGCCCACAGCCTGTAAAAGAGTTCTCTTGCTGTCTGTCAGTGTTCATATGAATATTCTTCAAACTTAGCACTCTTTTTATAGTTCTTCCATCTGGAGATCTCTAATGTCAAGGTATAAGAAAGATCAAAATTCACCAGGTAGTTAGTTTATAATTCAGGGGATAGTGCTCTTATTGTGTTGGCACTAATACATAACAATATTTAGAACAACTAAAAAAAAAAAAAAACTTTAGTAATTAAGGTACACATAGACACATTTTTTTCATAAATCAGACTTAAGAGATCACTTACACCAATAATGCTGATTGAATGTATACTTTTGCTCTTTTTCATTTTGTTTTGTTTTGTTTTCTAATAGTAAGAAGTTGACATTTATAGGACTTCCAGAAGTAACTGAGTTCCAGAAATTCCATCAAGTGAAAATTAATACAAGCAAAGCAGATAAATTAGCACAGAGCACACACCAAAAAAAAAAAAAGAGGAGGAAAAGGTATTTGATTTGCCATTATGTCCCCTAGGAAGAATCTGTCTCCACATGCTTTCCAGCATAGCACAATATTTGACCAGCCAATGAATGCACACTAGTTCTGCCCACTGTCTCTGGAAATCTTAGATCATCTCAGAAGATCTAAGAAAAATACAGAGATGCTGAGCAGACATGCAGAGATAATATCACGAAAGTCAGGGTGCAGATGGAACTGATGAAGGATGTGAAAAATAACAAGAAGAGATTCTACAAAAGGTATCTACAGATATACTGATTAGAAGAGTCAGGTAGAGGAGAGTGCAAATGTAAATGAGGAGTAAAATATGGCAGCAAGAGACATGGAGAAGGCTCATGACTGAGGTAGTCAATGAGCTTTTTTGTCTTGATCTTCACAGAAGGAAGGCTTCCCACACCTCTCAAATCCCTGAAGATCTAGATGGAGGCTGGGGGGCAAAAACGTTCCATCTTTAAAAGAAGAGCAAGTGAAAGACAGACTTGTGATACTGAATGTGCAGTTTTATGGAGCCAGGTATACCTCTCATTGTTCTGGTTCTCATTTACTTGGCAAGCCACTCTTCATCTTTTGGAAAAATCATAGCTGTCAGGTGAAAACTCTGATGACTGGAAAAAGGGGAAAGTATCATTCCTATTTTCAAGATGGTAAGAAAGGAAGACCTAGCAAACTACAGACTGGTGAGCTTCTCTTCTGTGCATGGGAAAATCATGCAACAGATCCTCCTGGAAGAGATGTTAAGGCACATTCAGGACAAGACTGTGATCTGACACAATCAGGACAGCCTCACCAAAGGCAGGTTGTACCTTACCAATCTCATGGCTTTCTGTGATGGAGTGACATCATCTGTGGTCAAAAGAAGGGCAACTGATGTCATCTACCTGGATGTGCCTTTAACATGGCCCCACACCACACCCTTATTTCTAAATTGGAGAGATATGGATTTGAAGGGTGGACTATTCAGTGGATAAAGAATTGGTAGGATGGTTGTAGTCAGAATGTTGTTGTCAGGCATAACTGGTGACCTCCAGGAGTTTGTTTTGGTATTGGTGCTATTCAACATCTTTATCAGTGGCACAGATAGTGGGATAGAGTACACCCTTGGCAAGTTTGCTGATGACACCAAGCTGAGTGGTACAGCTGAAGCAATAGATGGAAGGCATGCCATCCAAAGGGACATATGTTTGAAAAGTGGGTCCATGTGAATCTAATAAGGTTTACCAAGGTTCAAGGTCCAAATTGCAAGGTGTTGTAGTTGCACTAGAGTGATCCCAGACACGAGTAAAGACTGGGAGAAGAAGAAAAGCAGAGGCATCTGGGTTTGTTTAACTTCAAAAGGTTTATGGTAACGACCTCCCTGCAGCCTGCTGGTATTTGAGGAGAGCTTATAAATGAAGGTGGATGGACATTTTATGTGATCTAATGGTGATAGGACAAGGGGGAATTGCTTTCAAAAAAAGGAGGGGAGATTTAGGTTAGATGTTACAAAAAACTATTTTATTCAGAGTGTGGTGAGTCTGGAACAGGTTGCCCAGAGCAAGCTGTGGATGCCCTGTCACCGGATATGTTCAAGGCCCTGAACAATCTGATCTACTACCTGATATAGTGGATAGTAACCCTGCCTTCAGCAGTGGAGTTGCATCTGTATGATCTTTCAGATCTCTTATAACCCAAGCCATTTTATGATTCTGTGATTCTCTGATCTGAACTCTAAGTCACTGTGTGAGCTTCAACTGATATTTTCCTTAAGTGACACAAGAAATTGAAAGGCCAACTCCTCTCAGTATTTCTAAAATCTGCCCTTTTTTACCCCTCTCTTCCTTGTTTAAGCAAACAAAATAGGTATCAGAAATGGAATAGAAAAAATAGAATAACTTATTTGTTATCTAGCAGCTTTCCTGTGGTAAATGAACTCCAAATGTGATGCTGAATTTGACACCCAGCTCATAAGAACAGTAGGCTGAATACCAGGAGATACTTCAACATCATCCACTTTCATACACATTCTCCCATTCTTTGTGTCTCGTATCTGATGTATAGAGAATCTGAACAAAATCCAAGATTCAACAAGGTAGGGCTGGAGAAAAAGATGAGCAGAAAATCCTTCCTTGTCCATTCAAGCAGTGAGAATAAACCATAACGTATACAATTAATGTACATCAGAAAACAACTACCATACCTTCTGCCACTGTTGAAAACTTTTTGTTTTAACTAACTGTAGATGGTGGGCTTTTTGTTACATTCTCATCTGCTCATTAGCCGTCAAACTCTGCTGTCATGAGCCACTGCTGTGTGATATTTTTTTCATTGTTGGTTGAGGATAACAAATATTTTTGATTGCATCTTATTTTCCTGGTGTATGGTAGGGGGGAAAAACAAACAGTTAATCTATTTCATTTTACTGATCACCATCCGGAGTTCTGGATGGGTAATTTTGTGTCGTTACTCTGTCCCTATCTCATAAAGTTTCATTTACTGCCTTTTTAAACAAATGATGACTCCAAATCTATTTGTCACACAATAGCTTTCAAATATGCCAAACAATAACTATTACTATTCTTGGCTTGTTTGATCCAAATGGCATTTGCAGACATTATTCCTCCCCTCTCCTTGATATGACTTGAATAGAAACCTTTAAATAAATAAAACAAAACCCAGAGCAAAGCTTGAAAACAATAAACCAACATCCAAGCTCTGGAAAATAATCACAAAAACTGTGGCTGTTACTGTTGTAAGTGGGGAAATCCAATTATGAGATGTCAATATTGTTCTCCTTTCAATTGCTTCAAAAAGATTCATATGTGTGTAATTTTTAGGTTGATTTCATTGGCCTCGTAAAAAAGAAACAGAAATTACGTAGCTGAAAAAGGATTTAATCCCCCGAATCTTTCTTGCACACACCACACACATGCAAATGCTCAGACACATACAAACCCACACAGAAACACACACACATATATACATACAGTGCGATCGATATCAATTTTCAAATGTATATTGATTTTAGTAGCCCTTAATTTCAAGAATAACAATAGCTTCTTTAGTAATTTCCATGCTGCTGATATAACTGCCATCATTGCTGACCTGCATGTTGTCAAATAATATTGATTGGGTATGAAATGAAATAAGAAGTGGCTGGCAGTAAGGGGTGTGATGGGAGAGGAGAATAATATGGGTGCTTTCTCTTTAGCCAATGGAATAAATAAACCTTATCAGCTGAGTACTGAGAGGGCTAGGTCATCAGGCAGAGCATTGGTCTCCTTCATAAACTTTGTGTTCCTGCATAAGCTGTTTTACCTTCTCATACCTCTGTCCTCCCTTTTCTCATGATGGTTTCTCCCTTCTATTCATACTATGAACTTCTAAGAGGGAATTTTCAGCTTAATTCCATTAAATGCACACCTCAAGCCAGTGAAGAAGGATGTTTTTATGACAACTACTGAAGACTAAGGAGATTGACATTTCTTCTCTGCTCTACCAGTGTTGTTTAATCCAAAAATATATTTCTAGATCACTGATAATTCTGCATGATCTCTCTGCATGGAGTTCATTCTGCAAGTCAGAGCTACAAATTCTTTGTCTGTCCTGCATATTAAATGGTGCAATTTTTCATGACAAGAGATAGTGATAGAGACATTCCATGAAATTTATCCAAAGCCCTGTCTTTGAGCCTCTGGAATCTTCTGAGCAGCAGATGTTTTGTTCTTGTTTTTGTTTTTTCCTGGAAGGTCTGTAACTGTGGAAATCCGATAATTGCAGGTGGGCCGACCAGAAATGCAGCTCTGAACTAAATTTCTGAACTCCTTTAGGTCACTGGGGTATTCACCAAGGTGTTTTGATGCCTAGCATAACTTTGCAGGACTCTATGAATTATTTTGCACTCTCTGAATCAGTATTCAAAACAAAATATTCACATAATCACATCTAGAACTTGAAATTATGGATATCTGAAATAAGCCTCTAGTTCTCTCACATTTCTCTTGTTCACATTTCTGGATCACATATTAACTGGTGTGAATATATTCTACCAATTCAGATTTCTCCTCGAGTATCTGCTGACTTTGATAGCATTCTTAACTTCCTATCCTGAGCTGTTTTATAGCACTGATGTATGTTTTAAATCATCTACTTCAGTCATGTATCTGCATCGATGGTGCCACAGCCAGCTAATTCATTCATTCATGTGCGAACCTCAGCCCAATTAATCTTCCTCTTAGGAAACTACATACATAAGACCTTATGACTACAGGTTATCTAAAATCTTTCATCCTAACATGTCTTATTGGAATATGCATATATATGTTCATATGTACATGTATATATGTATGTAAATACAATGAGAGGGACAAGAAGAGCCAATAACACAGAGTTCAGATCCAAATTTGGGTCATAGTTACAGAAGATCCAGCTTCAGGATATGCTGATACTCTGTGGATTTATTTACACTCGCAGTTCTCTTAACTGACTTCATTAGGATTCAGGAAAATTTATATGCAATACATTAGGTTAATCTATAGCATAGATATGAGCCTATGGGTAAAATCCTCGATCCCTTTGGAATCAATGTAGAAATTCCCAAAGGACTAAAAATTTCTTTCTGTCTAGGAATAATTCCCTTCAGCATGACAGTGCACCCCCCACTGGAGTGGGAAGCAGCTGCAAAGCTTTAATGAATGAAAAAGAATATAATATCCATCTAAAACTAGAGTGGGAATTATAAGTAGGCAAATCAACCAGCAGTTTCTCAAATTTAAATCTATTGAGGATGCTGGGGTTAATGACTAGTTTATGCACTACATTTCCTTCCTTTAATATTATTTTAATATTGTTGTATTTTATTTTAATTACATTCAATCTTAGTTTTTCTGTTACTTTATAGAGGAAGCACATTTGAGCTCACTAGCTTGGAAAAAAAGCAAGAAGCAAATGTCAAACTTATACCACCACATGGGATCTAAAGCTTGGTTTAATTCCTGTTGAGAAAGATTTAAATTAAAACCACTTTCCTCTCCCTATGGACCCCTTATTCAAAGACGACAGGCCCCTGAGTATATGTGCTTGGGAAAAATACGTATATATTATTGAAAGATTACTAACAGGACTGAGGAAAGAAGTAGGGAAAACAAAAAAGAAAGATGTAAATGATTGTTTTGGATACTAGGATATATGTGAGTTTCTCACCCTCCTAAAAGGCATCTGTCCTGCTTGCTCTTTGTGAGGATGTTTTTTAGCTTTTAGTCTGCTTCACAGAAGAAGAAAGTAATTTTAGAATCATAGAGGATGAGTAGAATGATGGTATGCAAGAAAGGAAATCTACTGTAGAGGGAATTGGTCACAAGAACTCTTTATGATGTATTCTGGTGCATGAAAAAGGAAAGCTTGCATAGTTTCCACTAGATTGCCGCTGTATTTCCTAAGGATTTACTTATTTAGTGACAATGAAAGTGCAAAACATTCTGGAGACCCACAAAGATTAAAAGCTCAAATATTAGGTCTTGGGATGCTGCTTGCTAAAGCTGATTGTTCAAATTCTGTTAGTTTTTTTTATAAATGTGTAGCAGCAAGATCAAAATGGTAAACAAATAAAGGGAAGATAAAATAGCTGTAAAGGCATCTGTAAGCATGAGGTTGTTCAAATCTTTAGAATCAACTGACAGCTTGGGAAAGAAAATTCTATGGACAAATTCATTTTCCCCCACCACTTAACTTCATGAAATCGATGAATGGCATTCCTTCACAGTTTTATCAATAGAATGTAATTCTGGCTAGATCAGTCTGTCAACAAGATACAACATCAAATCATTTTGTCCACACAAATAAATCACTTGCTATTTATTATTTCTTTTCTCTGTTTGTGGATGAAATGGGGCCATCAAAATGTCCAGCATAAGAATGGAGTCTCTACTTCATTGCAGATAAAGCATATAACATGGAAAGAAAAATTACATCATTCAAACAATTACAGAATGCAAAAGATGCAATAAAATGGATCCAAAAGAACTTCTGATTGAACAGTGCTTTATACCTAAAATGAGTCTTGAAGTGAAAATAAAGTTTTGGAGACTACTGGTTAACAACACATGGTACATAATAATCTTATCCATATCTCGAGCTCTTTCTTGCAATCACAGTAAACTTATAACATTGTAAAATTTTATAAAATTGTCTTATTGAACAACTTACTTTGAGATGCAGTTATCATTAGTGGTGGGAATGTAAGTGTGGTTGGGATAATTTTAGGTGGATGTGGTTGGTTTTTTTTGTTTGGTTGGTTATTTTTTTTTCCCCAATTTATTTCCCCAGAAGTTTACAGCTGTCCTTTCCCAAACCTATTTAGTAAAGATCATTAATACAGGATGGCACTTCTTTATCCCACTTCAGTCTCTACTTCTACCACAGGCTGTTAAGTCCTGCCCTGTTTCATTTATTTCTCAACCTCATGTAGCTCCATCCAGGGTGCCATCTCTGTTAGCAATGCTGAACTGCCTAATAGTATGATCTCTGTGTCACATAGAAAGGGAAGGAAATACTACAGGAAAAAAATTAAAAATGGTATTTTTTCAAATGACATTGTGATAGCCGTAAGTTGTACCAAGGAAGGCTCACATTATAAAAAAATTCTCCTCTGAAAGAGCGGTCAGCCATTGGAACACACTGCCCAGGGGGCTGTTTGAATCCCTGGTTGAATTCACCATCCCTGAAGGTGTTCCAAAAATGTTTAGATGTTGTACAAAGAGACATGTTTTAATAGGGAAATATAGGTGGTAGGTGGATGCCTGGATTGGATGATCTTGGAGGTCTTTTCCAGACTTGGTGATTGAGTCTATGATTCTGTAATGATTTTCCTGTTAATAGATAATTCTCTCAGAGATTCTTTCACATAAGAAGATGTAATAGACAAAGCTACCTGTAATTCGGAGTAAGTTCCAGTCTCTGGATAATTCTTTACCTTATACAAAAATATCATAGGCTCTGAGACTATTGAAAACTAATTCTAGCTCTCTACAGGGCTATAGATATTCAAAGAATACAATTGCTGGAACATTGAGAACAACAGACCATAACTCTTTTTGGAAACTTCAGTATACATTGAAAGTGCAAGATTTAGTTATTTAAATTTAATATTTGGAGAAAGATGAATATTTGAGTTCTTATTCTCTGAGCAGTACAAATGTAGACTAATAGGCAGAATTAAAATTATCCTTTACAGTGAGGCAGGTGTCTAATTTTGGGTGGTGTGATAATTGTCACCACCTGTCTGGGATTTGTAGCTCTCTCTTAAGTCCAGCCTCTTTAATAAGTGTATGTTTACTGTCACCTCAGCAGTTTGTTCACAGTTTAGCTTCACTCTGTATAGAGATTTAAACTCAGTCCTTTAAGTTGCGGAAGACTGCACTAGCTCCTAGACAATACACTGTTTCATGCATGGAAATGTTATATTTGTGCCCAGAATTTCTCAGAGGTATTCATGAATGAACTGTAAAAGTTCAATGCTCTACTAGCTTGGAAAGAAGAGATATTAAAGAATTTTCCCGGATAAACAGGAATAATGGAATTGTAGAATCAAAAAATCATAGAATGGTTTGGTTGAAATGGACTTTGAAGATCATCTGTTCCAACCTCCTGCGATGGGCAGGCTTACAACAGTCCAGACAGGCTGTCCAGAGCTCATCAGTTCTGGCCTTTAACATATCCAGAGATGGGACATCCACAGCTTCTCTGGGCAACTTATTCAAGTGCCTCACTACCCTCTTATTAAAAAAAAATAAAAAATAATTAAAAAAAAAATCTTCATAATATTTAACCAGTATTGCCCCTCTTTTAGTCAAAAACAGTTCCCACTTGTCCTATCTCAATCTACCCATGTAAAATCATAGGATCATCCAGTCCAATTGTCAACCCGTCTTCACTCTGCCACTATACAATGTCCCTCAGTGCCACATCTACATGTTTTCTTGAACACTGTTAGGGATGGTAACTCCACCTACCCTGGCAGCCTGTTCCAATGCCTCATACCTTTTTGCCTTTCTTGTAGTGAGGGGCCCAAAACTGAACTCAATACTCAAGGAGTGGTGTTATCATGGCTGTGGCTCTGCACCACTAAAATGAGAGCCTGTGATATCTGGAGACCTGTGACAGTGTGTATCAGGCTTACAATATAAGCTTGTGGTACTAATAGGAATGGGAGGGTGGTTGGACTAGATGATCTTGCAGGTCGTTTCCAACCTTGTGATTCTGTGATTCTGTGATAAGGTTTTGGTAGTGGGGAACTGCAGGGTGGGCTCTGTGAGTGAAGCTCAGCAGCTATCTCATGTCAGATCAGAACAAGCTGCACATGCTTCAAAAGAGACCTACCACTGGTTAGGGCTGAGCCATGAGTGACACTGTTGTTGCCTCTAGGAGAGCAGATTGAAGAAAGAGGCTGCAGCCCATGGAGAGGCCCATAGTGGAGCAGGTTGACACCTTGCAGCCCATAGGCACCATGTGGAGCAGATCTCCACATGCAACCTGGAGGAGCCCACGGTGCAAGAGTGGATGTGGCCTGGAGGAGGCCACAGTTTCACTTCCCTTCTGGATCCCACTGCCTCTTCAGGTACTATCTTAGCCTCTCCAATATTTAATATTTAATATTCAATCTGTACAAAGTGAAACAATATCTAGTGGAGGGACTGAGATCAAGCCCACGTGGAATGCCCAAGGCCACATAGCTGGTCTGTAATCTGTGGAGACAAGCAAAAGAGACATCTTATAGGGGTAATTGTCATACAATGGTGAATTTGGGTCAAAGTAATTTAAGCAACAACTAGGCAAAAACTAATCACAAACTCCTTTCATTAACCTGACTACACCAAGTTACTGACCATTGAGCTCAAAAGCATCTTATCTTGAGCCAGCTGTCTCTTAGTCAAGTGCAATATATCAGTTGCTTGCAACCTGACTACTGTTCTGGAAGAGAGCCAAGGTGGCATGATGAAAGAGGCAAATGATCCAGGCATCAAGTCAGGCAGTGCATCCTTCACTGGATAGATCGGAAAGCTTTACACCCATAGCACAGGTCCTCAGGATAGATAAAGCTTCCCTGCACTCTAATCTTCCTGCATCAACATTTCTCAGTTATATTTCTTCTCTTCATTTTACACAATCCACCCTCATTTGTTGGCAGGTTTAGTCCATGCTAAAACAAACTGTAAATGCTTTAGAGTTTGTTCATTTTAGTTGTTGTTCTGTTTTGTTGTTGCTTTTCTTCCTGAAGTCCCCAAAGAAATATCAGAGTACAAAGGAAAGAAAGCAATACTGAGAGTAAGAGTGAAAGTCAAGCAAAAAGACAGAGGAAAAAAAAAAAAAAAAGGGAATAAAAGAAGCTAGTGATGGCTCTTGGGAACTTTCTTCAAGGGGGTTAGACTTCCTTCAGAGAAAGTTTAGATATGTGTTTGCTCCTTTGTTTGCATTCCAAATTGGGGCTGTTTGTGCACATTCAGAGAAGAACAAAAGCAATGCAAATTTCAGAGATGTTTAGTGCAGCAGATTGCTTGCAGGGCCACCTGGCTGCTGCAAGCAGCCCTCTTCCTACTGTGCTCACCTGCTCAAATATTAACTATGAGTGAGAAGGCAGAAGGGTATCAATTAAACATCAGGAGCTTTGGAGCAGGGAGATGAATTGCTTTTAGGATACAATGCCAGTATTTGTATATTCTTGACTTCTCTTTCAGGCTACTTAACCCTCTGAATGGTAATGCATGGTAATGTCATCTCTCCCTCTCCACCCTTCCCTACAAGGATGGGTTCCAATGCATAAAGGAAACAGTATAGCTTTTGCAAAAGTGGAATAAATTAATATTACTCCAGAAGAAAACTTCATTTTACTGTAGCTCCCGACCAGAATCTGGTATCTTTCTTTGATAGAGACCTCATCCAAGCTGCCACGTATTTCATGGAAGGCAGAAGTCAGAGATGCACAAAATAAGTCCTAGAGAGTGTAAATTAAGGAAATGGACAGTTGCTAAGAATCCTGACTTCATTGTGTGACAAATGAAATACAAGACAGTGCCAGGAAAAAAAAAAAACATGGTCAGTCTTAAATGAAAGGCTTTTCTCTACCTAATTATTTCTAACACTAATAATATACTGGAACAGAGTTGAAGTCCATCATCCCCAAATTTGAGCATTAACAATAATGATTGCCTGAGGATAAGCATAAGAACAAAGTAGGTATATATACCTTGCTTCTGTACAATTGACTATTCTCCGGTTGCTTACATTATTGAAAGCTCCATTATTAAAAGTTGTTGTCTACATACTCAGCAACTCTGAATTGATTTACTTTCCATGAAGTTGTCTCGGTCTCCCTTGGACACCTGTGGATTTTTGACTTCCTTTACCTTCTGGGATGAGAAGCTCTCACATTTAACTTTTCTAATTGCACCGTTTAGCTTACCTGTTATGTGTCTGAATGCATTACTAGGAAGGTGTCCCACTGCACAGAGGACAGAGATGAGATTGATTCACAATTGCTTTAGGCCACTGTCCTCTTCCATCACAGTCATATTGTCAGATATACCTTTATGAGAGCTATCTCCAAATTTTGCAGCACATCTTGTCAACCGGCTTAAGAAGAGGATAACCTGTAAAATAAGTTCAGACACAGTGATCTGGATTGGTGATAGCTTATGACTGTGTAGTACTACCAAGCAAGGAGAAACATGCTTTCACCTATACAGGTTCAACTACAACTTTGGCAGTCATTATGGCAGATGTCTTGATGGTCTTAATTGTCAAAAAGCCCTTTCCACTCTTATTAATGCCTTGCTTTCCTACCAGCTTGTTTTGTTTTTTTTTTTGTTTATTTTGTTTTGTTTGATTTTCAAGAGCCTTAAACTAGAACATCTTTACCTCTTCACATGGGCCATTTGAAATACTTGCTGATAGTTCAAATCTGCAGTTAATTTACTCTCCCAGTATTTCTAAGAGCTAATTACCTGTGTGTATAAAATGATGAAATCTCATTATATTTTCTTTAAAAAATCCGCCATGCATTTCATTACATTATCCAATTACTGCTGCGCTTGTACAGTGTTATGTTACTGCCAGATCACAGGCTATTTACTATACACATGTGTGACCTTAATTAAACAAATGCAACTAGTCATACAGAGCAATGTTTATTTGGAACAAAATTTCAAGTACTGGCCATTGATTTTGAGCAACCTGACTTTAGTTTAACCAGTGCAGGATGAGCTTGGGGCCTACTTTTGCAGACAGACTCGCCTGTCAGTTTCTATAAATGTTTTAGCAGTGGTGATTGCTTGAAATTTCTTCAAATCAAAGCCATCTACAGCTTTTCACCTTGAGTTAAAACTCATAAAAATGCATTTAAAGTTATTTTTACTAATTTCGTATCAGAACTCTGATGACATTATTCTTAATGAAAACATGAATTAGAGACATTTGTGCAGAGAAGATGGAAAAACAATTAGAAAGAAGAAAGGGAGAAAACAGTGGCAAAAGAAGTTGCCTGAGGGCACCTCCTGTGCACAGGATGCAAGAGATGGTGGTGTACCCTCTTTACTAAACTGAGAACTTCTACTGGAACAAATGTGATTTCCAAGAGCAATTCTTAAAACAGCTGAGAAAACAGCAACAATACATATTTGCAAATACAATACAGAAGCTTTTTAAAGAGATATATTAACAATAAAAAGGTTCCACTTCTTGGTCTTGCAGCTAGTTTTCTACTGAAGAACAAATCAATGACTGCATATGTGGGTTCAACCAGTGTGACCGTTTTGGTGATATATGCAGTCAAATATTTAACAGAACTGATCAAGTCAGCATTTGGACAGTCCCACTCTCAAGAACTACAGTGCCCTTCTTTGCTTAGCTAAAAAAACTAAGAATGAAATCTCACTGAGCTGCTTGCCACAGCTCCCCACAAAAGAGCTGCAGCAAAGATCTAAGGATGGTGCAGCATTTATAAAAAGAGAAACTTGCCACAACTCCAGTGGTATTGGGAACTCCTGAGGCTGCGTGTGAGTGCCATCTGCTGACCCCTACCATGGGAAAACGAAGTTGGTCTCATCCCTGGAAGCATGATATTCTTCTAGGATTGCTAATGCTCTCCACCACACAGAGAACAAACACACTAACTAAAAACTAACACACTGTTAGCCTTCTACAATGCATTCTCTAAGGCAGTTGCTTTCTCAAGTTGCTCCACTTGCTGTCTTTCTCTAAGCGCTCACAAGTATATAACCATGTGTTCTACACTGCAATTGCTTTCATAATCCAAAAACCCAATCTAGCACCCAATTTCTATGTAGTGACTAGCTATGAGTCTAAAGATCTCTTTGGTTCCTACAAACACAACTTCTGCTTGAGCTTCCTGTACCCAGGGAATACCTTCTTAGCACTTCTTAGCACCATCTCTTCATCTTAAGCTGCATGGACTAAGTTTATGATGTTTGAACACCAAAATCTATGCATTTTTAGATTTTACTTACATAATAAAGGAATGATATCACAGTAATAAAAATATCAACCTGGTATTGAACTACTGGCTCTGTATGTCCTAGCTTTCTCAGAGGCTGCTCGCGTGACTTTAAGCTTGTCACTGAAATCATTCAGGTCTTGGTCTGTAAAAGAGAGATAAGAACATTTCCTCTCTCTGCCTGCTCTGGATGGATTGTTAAGGAGCTTGTTAAGGAAGGGACTATCTTTTTCAATGTATTTCTTACAGAATCTACCACAGCATGTTCCTTCTAGCACTGAGAGTCCTGCTTATCGGTACTACATATGAAAATATGGTAACATTAATTTAAAAATCTTTTGAGAACTCATATTATGCTGTTTTTGGATTTTCCCTTTTTTTTTTTGGGGCGGGGGGGGGGGGGGAAGTCTTCTGCACGTGGGAAATAAAGAATAATAGAGACTAATTTAAACAACAAGATCACTGGGAAACATTCAACCATTTCAGATAACTGTATTGGTATCTATACGCATGATCTACCCACAGGTTTGACAAATCAGAACAAAAAAATCAGACAAAACAGAAAATTATCAAAAATTACAAAAGCAGTAGCATTATCCCATCGTGCTCACAGTCTTAGCAATTAGTGAACAGATTCTTTGTTCAGATTACCTTAACTTTTGAACAATTATGTTCCTTTCTCAAAAAAGCCAAGTGTGTAAGCTGACTCTAAAGGACTTGGCTAGCCTCACTCTACAGATAGGAGCTGAAAGCAACTGTCCAAGATCACAAATGCAGCCAGACAGTCAAGAATGGCAATTGAACCTAGACTTTCCCCCAGTTACACTGCAAAGAGACCTGCAGGTCTCTGAGCCAGTAGTATTCGCGTCTGCTGCTTTAATACCTCATGATTGCGTTTGCACAAAATGAAGCCATGTCTTTTGGCTGGGCTCAAAGGACGGGCCGTGCTGACATACAATATGTATTTATACAGGTTTTATCCAGAATATAGTCAGCTTTTGCTTCAGCCCTCAGCATATACCATCAGCAAATCCCCATTCCTAAACTTGGGGCACAAGAACAGCTTTAAGAATTTGTTTCCTTAAGGCAAAAGTGAAAGTCAACTTATACATTTCTTTCTAAAAGCCTCAGAATAAAGTGAGAAAGGGAAAAAAAAGAAAAAAGAAAAAAAAAGAAAAAAACACATATGCACTCCCCTATCACCTCCAAACATCAACAGATTCCCAGTTCTGAAGTCACCGCATGTGCAGTCGTTAAATAAATAACAACAGCAAGGCCAACCTTTCTATCTCCTCCATGTAAGAGGAGAAACACTCTGGCTTTGCCACATGTCCTGTAATTACGGGTTGAACCCCTGTTCACAGGGGTATCGATCTGCTGCTAGCAGAGTCTAACTCATTAGGTATTCCTTCATTGTTTCGTATGCAAATTAAGTTAATGAGAATTAGGAACATAATGGAGCCCATTCACCGTTCTAGTTGGTGGAAAATGGGTTTGACTACCAATTTTCCATTACAGCTGTTTTGTAATTACTCTGGAGCACTCTGAATTCTAATGGAGATCCCGAGCTGATCTGACAGTCGCTTTTTTTTCTTCCCCTCCTCCCTCTCATCTTCTCCTTCATCTTCTCTTTTTTCCTGAAAAGAGAGTTTTTTTTTTTTTTTTTTTTTTTTTTTTTTTTTTTTCCCTTTCAATTGCTGGAGTTTGATTCCTATTGCAGTAAAAACGAAATTAGAACAAAATTCCTATTTATTTTCTTGGAAACCGGCTCTTTTCTTTCTCCCCAAATCTGACTTGAAAGATGCTCTGTTTCTGATGTTGTTAGTTTGCCATAGGAATAAATATATTAATAAGTATTTTAAAAGGAAAATAACACAAATTTTAATTCATTCTGCTCTCATTTGTGAAGGAAATGAGGCTTATCATGGTCAAAGAGCATGCATGCCTCTGCCTATCTGTTTGTCTTTCTCTCTTTACAGACTGATTAGCTAATTTCAATCAAATTTAGCTGAAGGTTGGAGGTGTCAAGGATATTAAATTACTACAAGATTCAGAGGAGAGGCATCTGAGAAGCAGAGAAATACTCTATGAGCAAGCCACTAAAGACAGTCTGCAGTGAGTTCACTTTTGCTAGACTCAAAAGAACTCACACAGGAGAAAATGGTTTTGAACATTTCAAGCAGAAGATCAGGGCTTGCTCCTTCCCTGACACATCACAGACTACCCACCAGACACAAAGCTAGAAAAATACAGGTTTTGTTAGTTCTGTTCATCATAGAATGAGTTGTTTTAAGCCACTGAGTCTAAAAGTACATTTAAAGCTGCAAAAGAAGTTCAAGGCTTCAAGCTTTGGAGACTATTCTCAGCTATTTCTCTACAGAACGCATATTATTATTCATGTTAATTATAATAGTGGCTATGTGCCAATCAGGTAAGAGGATCCACTGTGCAACTAGGCTCTGAATAAACACTAGTCTGAATAAACACAGCCTAGTATCTGTTCTGACCCTATAGAGCTTCTTATTACGTGTCAGATATGAAGCTGGGGACAGGTTGGAACACATGGAGTCAGATGTCATGGTGGTGGTGTCATCATCAAAGTTGTATCTGATCTATGCAATTCTTCCTTCCTTCTTTGCATCACACAGGGAATTATCATGCTAGGAACACTCTTCATTTGGGACTGTAAAGTTTCTTTTACATTTCATATGGTCTGTTTCAGGAGAGAACAACTGAGATGTGTTCTGCAATAAAAAGAACATGCTTCTAAAGGATGATACAATATGATGCCTTCCCATGATTCTTCAACGGAGAACTGAAATGGCTACTGCCACCACAACTATTTTTAATATTGGAAGCAAATGCCATTTATATGAACACAAATTATAAGAAACCTGAGCATGGTCTGGCATGTTGCTATGCTCAGAGCAAAAGGGATGGTTGCTCTTGCACAGTTCTTATGAATTGCCATCTTGACCTCACCTCTATGCTAGAGTTCTCCCAGTGTTCAATAAAATAGTTCAAAAGATTAACAGCTACTGATTCAGCGTCCACAGGCCACCTTTTAAACAAGAAGCTCAGAGCTTTTGGAGTGTTTACCACTGCTTAACTTCTCTTCCTTTTTTTCCCCTCCCAATTTTTCTCTTTTGAAAATCTGGACATGTTAAGCATCAGCCAGGCCCACCTTTTTTCACTTTTGACTCAGTGTAGTTCAAGATGCATTGTGGACTTGTTTGTAGTAAACAGAAAAAATCCCAACCTTATTTAATGAGAATAGGGTGAAGCTGAGGGTCAGGAAAGGCTAATGGCTAGATGGAAAGAGGCAGCAGGAATGCAGCTGGATAACTCCATACAAGGCCAAATGCACACGTGGTGCATTATACCACTTGGATTACGAGGGAAGTTTAATTGAAACGCACAAACCAAAAGGTCAAATTCATGTAAAATTTAAAGGACATTTTTATTATTTGACATGGAACAAATTGCAACTTTATATTGCTTTTAGATGCAATCTTGTTCAACGAAATTAGTTTAAGCTAAAATAAAACACGCCCTTTAAAGTGTTAAGATGAAATATTAGAACTTATTACGGGTGGAAAGAGATTTTGATTTCTATAATAAATATTAAGGAAAATATTTGGTGGAAAGTACAGCCACCTAATTTGCATTAGTACAAATGAGAACTATTAAGTTTAGCTGATTAGCATATTCATGTGTACTGTAGGCACCACATTCATGTATTCAAAATAGACTCTGATTATTAATCAAAACTATTACATTTAAAAGCAGAACCTTTGAAACTAAGAATGCACCATTCATTAAATTTGTAGCATGATGTAAAGGGAAACATTTTACCAAAAAAAAAAATGCTAAGCGGAAAACTCTGTGTTGTTTTTGTGTTGATTGCTTTTTTTGTAGTCGTCATATTTTGTTGTCATTACTTGTTTGTTGTTTCTTTGTTTTTTTTTGTTTTGGTGTTATTGATGCTGCATATTATTCATACAAAGCTTAAAGAACCTAAAATGTAAAAAAAAAAACAAAAACAAACGAACAAACAAAAAAACCACAAAAAGTATAAATGATATAGCACTAATTGTCTTGGGAGTATTTTACCTTAATGCAAAAAGAAAATGAAGAAAAAAAAAATCCACAAAACTTGTAAAGCCGAAAGAAAATCGCAAATACAATACAGATGTGATATCAACTATTAATAATAGCATTTTAAGATAATGGGAAAATTATTATGCATATTTACATGAGAGACGGGATAAATGAAATTATTGCCAAAAATCAAAGAGAAAGGTTTTGGTTGAAATAGAATTCAAACATACATATATTTTATTTGCTTCTGCAATTTATGCCCTATTTCGTATCTTCTATACATTTTACTTCTACTAGACATTTTACTTCCATTTATCATAACATGACCCATTTAGTATAGCAAACTATTGTTGTACATACTTAAAACTACCTGACCCAATGCAACTATCTGAATTGTTTTCTTGACTTCAGTAAAGCTAGTTATATTTAATTATCTCACTCATCCTAATGATGGACCTTGATGTAAAATAGAGGCAATTTCAATCTCAGTTACTGTTCTAATTTTATCTTTGGTAAGTGTCATATCAAAGAAATGCACTTTTCACTGTTTGGATATTTTAGCTTAGGTGGTTTCTATTGATCTTTTTATTGTCTTACTTTCTTCTTTTCTTCCAGGAGCTGGAGGATTTGAAAAAAAACCCTCCATCCTTTGCTCGGTATGAATCTGTCATAAACACGCATAGAGGCAAAGTCACTGCCCCTCAGAGAAAGGGATAGAGGGAAAATTACTTCCATTTTTTTTCTTCTCTTCTAATTACACTATATGATGATTTTAATCAGGTCGGTCATTTGAATGCAGCCATGCAAATTCACTGAAAAGCGTGAGATCCTGCCACTATATTTTCTGTTTAAAATTTTCCCTGAAAATAACTGAATACTCCTGCTTAGCTTTAATGAATGAAAATATTTAGTAAATGAACAGGACACTTTAGGTGCTGTGATGAACCTGTCTACTTAAGCACTTAAGAACAGCAAGGTCTGTTCAATAGCAGACTTGATATACTGACTTACCAGTCACAAAACGTAATTTCAGATCTCACTGTACTAGCTTTATTTTAATGCTATGAGTTTAATAGGAGTTTGAGATCTTATTTCTTTTCTTCCTTTCTTTCTTCCTTTCTTTCTTTCCTTTTTTTAAGTATTAGCAATAACATAACCATTTCAACATTCATTTTCCCATCATTATTGGTTCTCATTTGTTTGCTTTTTGATGAATAAGGAATGTGAAACCATCATCACATGTCTACTATGCATGCATTCAGTCACTGAGATCATATAGATCATAAGAGAGTTCACCCTCAGATTTGTATTTTTGCCTCCCTCTTTACCATAATTACATTCGAATCTGGCAGTTGCTATGAAGGGAAAAAAAAAAAAAAAAAAGAAAAAAGAAAATGAAAAAGAAAAAGAAAAAAAAGAATTCCAGCTGTCATAGCATTTTTAACTCTAATAAAATCTTAATTAAAAGTTAGGACAGCAGTGGGAACAAGTCATTCATGACTGAGTTTTCATGGTTCCACTCATTCCCCTGTCTTACATTTCTGGAAAACAGATAAATTGTTGAAACAGACTGTGAGAATGAATCACAGAAACGTGCTTTAGAGAATTCCTCCATGAGCAAATCTCCTCTCCCTCCAGGATGAGGGAGTAGGAATTCACGCTGAAAGAGTTTCAGTGAAGACTATAACACCAAGAGGTGCCCGAAACAGCAGTTCATGTTAAATCTCCCAGTGGTAAGGCAAAATAAAAATCCACATAATCCACATATGTATCTACAAATATTCTTTTCTTATATTAGAGTAGATGAAGCTAAAGACCTACAAAGGTACATACGTGAAACAAGATATGCAAAATTAAAGACATCTGGTTCCATTCTAACATTTGTACACTTCAAACTCAGATGCACATACCTTCACAACATCTCACATGCATTATCACCTGAATGCACTGTATCTTATTTCAATTCAGTAGAATTAAAGCAAAATTCTTTGCAAAGTACAAGGAGATGTCAAAATCCTGAAATTAGATTAAGATAAGCATTCTGTAGCATAGCTTTTTGCTCTGGAGTTGTCAATGGAAGTTTTTCTGCTTAGCATCTTTGAGGATTTTGAAAACATCACTTTCAGAATAAGCAACATAAATCTTTTTTTAATCCTGTCCTCATTCACCTGGCCTGTGATTTGTTAAGAAGACTGTGTTAAGAGCAAAGTATAGTCTAGTTTGTGTCTCGCTCCAATTTATAGGAGGGAGAGGAGGTTCTTTTAATATCTGTATACCCGGCGTGAGATTAAGAAACAACGGTTCAAATATTGGTCCGACCAGTTTATTACAAATCTTAATTAGGGAAATGGGGAAGGGAGGACGGACACTATTATGAATTAGGGTAATGGGGAAGGGAAGGAGGGCAATAGAAAAGATAGGAAAGAAGAAGCAAGGAGTCTTTATAGGAAGCAAGAGGAAGATAGTCACCACCATGGATCCAGGGTGGTTTGTAGTTCAGTCTTTGATCTTCAGAAGTGGTGGGTCATCGGGTATTGTTCTGTTGATGACGACGAGGAGAACCACGAGGAGAACGACGAGGAGAATGACGAGGACGGTGACCACGGCAATGATGGCCCCTTTTCAATAGTTTCAAAGTGGTCAAGTCAGCTGTCTTTGGAGTGACAGCTCAAATCCAAAGTGGTTGAGTCAGCTTTCCTTGGAGTGGCAGCTTCTGGCCCTGGGATCTCAGCAAGAAACTCCTTTGTTCTTATCTTCCTGGCCTTGCCAGCAGATAAGAGGGAGCAGGGAGGTGCCAACTTGTATCTTGCCTTCACAGCATACAATGGCATTGTCCCCCAGTCTTCCACAGCAAACAGGAGTTATTTGGTAACAGGCTAGATCTTTTGCCAGTAAACAGTCCTGAGCACTATCTTCCGAAGGTAAACAGCTCCAAAGATGTAAAATTGTCCACACAGTGGTGTTGTTGATTGCCACACAACACCCATCACTTGCCTCCTCAACAAATCATTCGGAGTCTTATCGCAAGAAAAACCTCAGGAAGCAAGCTTTGAGCCAAAAAGCAAAGAAGGATTCTCACAGTTTGTCATACTCAAAAGGTGTAACTTGAATTCCTGAATTAACTGAAGTAGATGAATGGTCTTCCCATGGACCTTAGTGGGATCTAAACTTCTCATTTTTCATTTGCATTACTGAGATATCATGGGTATATACTGGCAACAGTTCCTGCCAGAATGAAAGCAGAAAATAAAGAAAATGTTCAGATTATTCTTTCTAAATGTAAACTCTGGAGGCTGCTATGAAACTTCTCTTTCCCTGTCTTACTACTGAAGATTTTCTTAAGCCTCTCTATAAATAATCTACGATTCATCAGACAATGAAGCATCCAGAGAAGGAAATACAGATCTATTAAGACATCTCAGAATGCAGCTGAACTTAATGTTTTCTAACTCTTTCTTGTACAGAATGAGATACATCTAGGTGTGACCATATGTAGAAAAATGTATCTAGAATTCCTCATTAATTTTTAGAATTATTCCATCACAGCAGAAAGCTTCCCAGGGGAAACTAAAGGGTCACAGAATCACGGAATCACAGAATTGTAGGGGTTGGAAGGGACCTCCTGAGATCATCGAGTCCAACCCCCCTGCCAAAGCAGGTTTCCTACACCAGGTCACACAGGTAGGCATCCAGGCGGGTCTTGAACATCTCCAGAGAAGGAGACTCCACCACCTCCCTGGGCAGCCTGTTCCAGTGCTCCGTCACCTCACTGTAAAGAAGTTCTTGCGCACATTTGTGCGGAACTTCCTATGCTGCATTTCTGGCCGTTTCCCCTTCTCCTGTCTCCATTCACCATTGAAAAGAGTCCGGCCTCGCCATTCAGCCCCTAAAGAGTCCTGAAGTTTCAGATTAAAGCAAAATAATACCAACAGCAACAACAACAAACTGTTTTTGCAAGAAAAAAAAAAAAAAAAATGAAGGAAAAGTACATTTGAAAAAATAATTTCAGTGAAACCCCTGCGAAAGAAAACAATTTTAAAAGGAAAATTAGTCACAGTGGAAGATTTGGAAAAATTTTTAGGGGGCGGGTGTCCAACAATTTAGCTTGCCTGGGCTGCACTGAGGGAAGGTAAATTGACTTAGGCCACGTATAAAATATGTACTACAGTTCAGTTAATTATATAGTTATCAAAAGTTACTTTTTTTTTTTTAATAGTTTTTTAATTAAAACATGAAGAGGACAACAAAAATATAAAGCTAGCAGATTTGACAAGTAAGATTTAGGTACAGTGCAAAGATGCTGAATGGACAGTACATGTGTAAGAAGAAAATAAGCTGGTTTTTTGAACTAAATTGTCACTGGACCAAGAAAGTAAGTTTTTCTCCTATATAGCACCACTGAGCTCCAAACAGGAGGAGTGCTATGAATTGTCTTTAAAGGACGTATTTGAAGAAATAAAATTATGATTTGCAATAGATTTGACTATTCAATAAAGAAACTCTAAGCAGATAGAAGATATTCCCTGTCTTCGTTAGATATCTACCCACACAAATTCAAGATACATCTAATACCAAAGGCATCACATGTTTTTGTTAGAGATTTATGTAGCCAGAAGCTTTCAAAGATCTTTCAAGCACTAACTTGTTTGTACAACACACTTGAACTGACAGTATTTGGAGTTTGGACTGTGAGAAGAAATGAGTACTCATCCCTTCCTTCTATTTTTTTTTTTTTTTTAATACTTGAGAAGAAATAAGAAGAGAACCTTGAAGTCAAATTCTGAATCTACGGAGCAGGTTAGTGCCTGTTTTTCAGCCTCAAGCCTATTCCATAGAAAAAGAACATATTAATAAAAGAATCGGGAAGTAAAATAAATAGATTAATAAATTGTGTAGTTCTCAATCTGTGAAAACCAGGTTACAGTTTGTCTCAAGGTTCAAGAAATTCATGACTTTATATATATATTTGGTAGAATATACCACATAATTCCCTCTGGGGAAGCATATAAATGTTCAGTTCTGTTTTCTGCCTAAGGCTGATTGAAAGCATTAAATATGAGTCCTTCAGTTTTGGTGTTTTTATAAAACCTTCAGTATCTTTACACTATTTCAAATTTCTTCTTCTACCTATCCTCTGTCCCCATCCCTTTTTTTCCATGTTAAAGTCGTTTAAAAATGTTTCATAGTGGTATCTAACACTTCATTCTTTGGCAAGAAAATTCATTCTTTTGTTTTAAAATAATATTAACTAGAATAGCTCCTATCCACAAGTTTCATTGCTTATACTTATTCAGCTCTCTGATGAAAGCAAGAGTTTGTTTTACTGTTCTTAATCAGAACTTATTTTTGAGTCACACAGGGAGGAGACAGCTTTGGTAAAACAGTTAGAAAAATGATCTAATTCACCAGGAAATTGCCACTTAGTTTTGGGTCTTGTCAGCAATTATAAGTGGAGGTGCATTGGAATAGCTCCAGAAATATTGATTCACTTTGCATGTCTATAGTACTTTAAAAAAGAAGACATGGAATATAACAAGGCCAGATCTTCATTTACTAGAAACTGTTGTAAGTTTATGGAAGAAAATAAGAGTATACTTGTCTATGTCTGATAAGTATTTGGACTCTGATACTTACAGAGGAAAAACTGAATAAAAAATTCAAATATTTGCATCTATTTGCATACACATGCAAGTACATCCAGACAGTGTTACTGAGATTCTGAAGTCAATCACTCATATATTAATCAGTGAACACAAGAAATAAGATTGCCTGTGCTATTTGGTTTTTCTTCTATTATGGATGTTGACTATTAAATCACTTTTAATTACATGAAGATATATTGTTCCCTCCATGGGTGTCCTGCTTTGTTCAACACTTTGGTTGGATAGAACTCCTTTTTTACATAAAGACCCTGTATATGCTTTCCCACAGTTGTTTATAGTGGGGATCACCTCAGATCCTTACAAGTATCCCATATGCAGATGCTTATATCCAAACTATCTGGACCAGCCTGCCTCTATAAACACAGGGAAAAAAAAAAAATAAAAAAAGGCATTTTAAGAGATGAATTATTTAAAATCTGTGTTTAAGAATGAAATGAATCACCTTCTAAGTAGATGTACTTCTCTCCCCTTACTGTTAAAAGACTGAATAGTTCAGACAGAGCCCTGCACTCTTAACAAAACCCAATGCATGTGACTTAAGTAATGATCTAGAACTTGGTCTTTAAACTCTGATTCAAATAGGGTTGTTATCAGTCCAATAGATAGTCTGGTGTTCTTGAGTGCTTCTTGTAACATAGGCAAGAGGGTTCAAATTATCTAGATTCCAGCACTTGTGTTAGCCAGCAGAGTTATAGAACCCATCTGACCTCATGCTATCAGTAATCTATGGAAGGAGAAGCGTCTCTGGAGGATGGTTTTCCCTTAGCTCAAGAAAGATGGGATGTATTCTGTGCTTAAAGTTCAGTGAACTGAAAAACTCTCTGACCCAGGACTTCTTTCTTGAGAGTACTTCATGTAGCGTTTTATATACTGAGTGTATAGTCCCTCTTTCATTACTGCTGTGACCCTGCATACACCTTCACAAATCAGGCCCAAGGGTCCAGCCAGGCATGAGAAAATGTGGAATAAGGCATTACTGACCATACCTGAGAATTTTCAGACCTTCATTTGCAGTGCATGTAAGGTATGATCCCGATCTGCAAAACAGCAGTGACCATCTTTTCACTACCGTTCTGGTCACCATATGTATCACATGTGCACTTTTGCAACAAGTGAGTGTGAGTGTACTCTCTTTTTTTTTTTTTTTTTTCTTGGTTATTACTTCACAGTCCTCTCTGACCACTATGTTATGTTCTTCCTTCTGAACAAGAAGAAACAGAAATTCTTTAGATTTCAAGCCAAAAACGTTATCCTGTGACTTCATTTTGACATTCACATGGATCTCTTACCCTAAAAAATACTGATAAGACAAACACACAAAAAAACCAGAAACTGCAGCTTATTGTTTTCTTTTTTCCATTTTTCTTTTTCTTTTCTCTCTTTGTTGTTGTTTTTTTTTTTTTTCATAACCCTGCCTTCAGTCTTCAGTGATACTGAAGTTTTAGTGATCTGCATCTGCTTCATTCCTCATCCCAGTGCAAATAGAAAGATGCCATGCCTTATCAGATACAACTCTCTGTGCCTTTTGCATTTAAAAGTTGGTGCCCCCATCCTTTCTGTTTACTTCTTATAGCTAACAGAATACTTTTCTAATAAAATGCACTAGGCAGTTGCAGCACTAGGTTTTGGTACCGAATATGCTTAAAATAGTATCACAGAAATAGCTCTTCTAAACCTGGAAGGACCATCACTTTTCAAAACGAGTCCTTTCATTGACTCCAGCATGTGCTGGAGAAGGTTTAGAGGAGTTTAGTTAATGTTTTGTGAAATCTCACACAGTCCAGATATGATCAATAACTGCTTTTGGTTACAAGCATTGCTATGTCTGCTAAGGACGTTTTGGTATCTTGGGACAAAATAGTACAAACCACTAGTCTGAATCCAGAGCAGTGTGGAAATTCAAAAGGACAGTTAATTTATAAGTTCTTATTCACAGGAATGTGAAAGATGAAAGTTTGATATGTATGTGAATTGTTTCTTTAAAGGTGAATATACAGTGATACTGTTATGTTTGTTCATTTCTTTTTCTTTCCTCCCCCCCACCCCCCCTCCCCTTCTGGAGGTGCCAGACTCTCAGGTAATTTTAAACTGTCCAGAACAACCCTGATTTTAAAACCTGAAGTTTTATCTGATGTGAGGAACAAAGGAAAGTTCATTAAATTATTAATAATCTCTCCAGAAAATATAATTGGAAAACTTTGGAAAGGAAATATTTTTTCATTATTTATCAAATCAGACAACTTTGTTTGTTTAACCTGATTGTTTTTTTGTGCACCACCATTGTACTGTAACATTTACTGGGATTTCCAATTATGTAGCAGGCAACCACCATTATTTCCAATGCCTGTTTCTTTTGCTCCAGCTACAAAGAAAAAGTGATGTAGATGACACCTGGTTCATTCCTTAATGTTGAAAACAAGGGTAACTGGCACAACTACCACTCAAAAAGACCAGCCAACAAACAGTATTTATAGTGGGGATCTAAGGATTTTTTTAGAATATGGGAGTGGGTTTCCACAATTGATTGGACAATTCAATTTTTCTTCTACTTTAAAACAGAATGTTTTGAGACAGTTGAGAATTCGTTGGAATTTTATCCCTTTGGTTAATTCTATAGTCAGTGATGTGTTTGATCATCTAACAGCCTGCAGTCTAAGCAACTCATTGTTGCTAGTGATGATAAGATGTTACTTTCTGATCTGGACTAAAGTATTTGCAAAATGAGTTTAATTTTACCATGCATTTTCTTATGGTCTTATACATACCATGAAGAATAGAGATTAAATATGAAGGGACTCACTAAGTCACTGAGTCTATCTGTCAGACACGTTTCTTCATTCCTGTAAATAATGCATCCCTATGCATTCAGCAAGTTTCCTTTTAAATCTGTTGGTTTCTTGCTCTTCCTATTCTGGCTGAATAATGTTTGGATAAATAGATGTATACTTAAATGGGCAGACAGTGAATTGAAAGTACTCTGGAATGCATTTTAGTTTCCTTTGCTGATGATCTATTGAATATACCTGATGCATTCTATGTGTTCATTGACTTTTCTATTTGTTTCATACTTGTACTCATTTTTACTGATCACCATCCTGCCTTCTGTAATGTCAAGATATAATGAAAAATCTTCCACCAACAAAGGTGTCCTTTGATATTTCTTATAGACATTTTTTTTTTTTTTTTTTTTTTTTCTTGTCTGGACCTGTACTGGTTTCTTTTTGGTGAAGTTTCAAATGTACAGCACTCAGTCATAACGGTGAATTTTGCAACTATATATTTTTCTTTTCTTTTTTCTTTTTACTTGTAATATTACAGAGTTGCTGTAACTGTGCAGAACATTTATTAAGTATATTTATAGCATTATTATTATCTAACTAGTAGAGAACTAAGAATTATTCATGGTAATGTACATGAATATTAGTGTGAATGTCACTTCATTATTCTGTTACCCAAATAATTGACAATACTGACTACAACAATTTATCAATTTCACAAAGGTGGAATGTTTAAAAGACGTCAGGAGACCTTGTGGTGTGTTTGTGTCAGCACAGCTTATCCAAAACAGGTTCCTTATGCAATTTAAAAGCTGTTTAGAAAATGTTTTATAAATGCACTGCTTTCCTTTGTCTTACTCATTCTTTCAAATAAATAAATAAATAAATAAATAAATAAATAAAAATTCAGTGTTTTCTTTGTTTGAATACAAAGGACAAAAGGAGAATAGACTTAAATGTGGTCTTTTCTCACTTTCCTATACAGTTCTCTGCGGTAGAGAAAAAGTCTTAGACCAGCCTTCAGGATAAGTGAAGAAGCAGGCTTTCTAAATTAATTTTCACCAATATTTCTAGATCCTCCCTATCTAGCAAAGGAATGTCTGTGAATTAACATTTGAAAGCTAGCACAAATTGATGATAGATGTAAACTAGCAAACCAATAACTAGCTTTTCCCTATGAGAAAAATAAATCAAAGACAACTTGGAGGGAAATATCATCTTTAAAAGAGGCATCTGAATGAAAACAGACTGCAAGTCCACGTCCTTCTAGAGGAAGAGCAAAACCTTGCTGGTATCCTTAGTCACAGTCCCAGGAGTTGTGAAAAATGGCCATGATCTGAAAGGTCTGATCCCACCCTGGCCTGAACTGATGTGAATCAGGTCTATGGATTCCAGTGGATTTATCTCTGGGCAAATCCACTGTTCAGCCAGAATCATGCATTTGTCTTAGAAGACATGTTTACCACAGGTTACTGGGTGTTGTACTTAAATTACTGCGTGAAGTTCCTCTGTCTATGCTCTGCAAATTGATTGTTAACTTAAATGATTTTGTGGTTTTATTTGTTTGTTTGTTTGTTTTGTCATGATAATTATTTTTAACTGGTTTCATTTCTCTGTTTCCTTAAGAAATCTGTAGCTCTGTGGCCCTAAATTTAATTTGATGACAAAAATCCTAAAAAAAATCCTGATTAAAATAGACAGAGCCCAGAATCAGCCAGAGAGAATCAGGAAGATGTTTGTTGGCACATTCTCGCGTTATTTATTATGCTTCATGACTTGGTAGGAGGAAGACACGAGTCTTAGTATTTTAATTCCTATATCTGGGAGCAGCATGGATAAGCACAACAGCAAATAATGGCCTTGAAACCAGTGCATGTAAAATGCATCTTGGCAAATAAACTTCTAAGAGAACACTGGTAACAACAAGTTCCTGGGTAAAAAATGTTTGTCCTCTTCACGCTGTGCCTGTTTGATGAATAGAGGAAGAATAGCAGATTCCACTCCAGGGTGTCAATCTAGTCTCTCTCTCTCTCTCTCTCTCTCTCTCTTTTTTTTTTTTTTTTTTCCCCTACCACTAATTAATTTTGAACACAGACAAAAGTAATTTAAGAATTTAAAAAACGAAACAAAACAAAACAAAAAAACTTTGGAAAGCCTGCCTAAATCTGATTAACTTTCTTTTGTAATTAGATTGTTAAGTGACCTAGAGTGCAGTTAGTTAAGCATATATTTAATTACTATATGATAAATAAATATCCTGAATCAGAATCTGACTTCTCAGTAGAGGAATAGAACTGTGTAGAAAAAGTGGTTGAAACAATGAAGAAAGTGAAGGCGTGTGGATTGGTTCTGTCTGCTCTCATTGGAGCTCTTTGCATTTCAGCAGAAGTTTCCCAAGCTATAGCTTCTCTATTTATTCATAAATCATCATTACAGCATCTTCCTGCTGGCAAAACAGGGTGGACTGCAATGTGCAGTACCTGGTTTAACATGAGAGTTGGTTTATACTTCTTAGGAAAACTGACAGGAAGGTCCAGTTCTATTCTCCTCTACACAGCCCCTTTATCTGATGGAAAATGAAGGGGCTATTTTTTCCCACATTCTTTAGAGTGGCACACTGAGAGAGAAGGTGTTTCCTCCACCCCAGTGATACAGGTTATGCTGTTGTTGACCATTACTGTATTCATAGAAGGATGATGCTTGGGAGACTTGATGATATTCTATGCACTCATAGACTGAGTTTTGATATCGTCTGTAATAATTCTGAAGAATGAGAGTTATTTACTCCACGGATAGGATAATACATATTATCATTAAGAATAAAAATATTTGCTTTAAATAGAGGAGGAAAAAAAAAGTGGGGGTTGGGGGGATAGGGAGTGATGAAACTGACTGATCCACAGATTTTTCTTTTAAATGATTATTATTGATTTTCAGAAATAAATAAAACATTTTGATTTGTAAACTCTTTGTTGTTATTGGTCTCCAACTGGAACAGTAAAATTTTGAACTGAGTCGCCTCTTAGGAAACAGAGAACTGAAGACACGTTTCTCATTGTAAATAGTCTTTAAAGTGCTGGGAAAATTTTCATTCTAGAAGCTAGTCCAGTGCTTTCACCATGTAATCCTTATATGATCTGAGGAGTTAAAAGAATGCTTTCTCTGTTTTTGTTACTTTGACTGCTGATTGAAGAAACATTTTTGCGACCTGGTGTAGGGAACCTGCTTTGGCAGAGGGGTTGGACTCGATGATCCCTGGAGGTCCCTTCCAACCCGTACAATTCTGTGATTCTGTGATTCTGTGAAATCATTGAACCTCACAAGGCCAAATCAGAAGTTGTTTCCACATTTTAAATGAAGCTTTGAAGAAGGTAAAAAGCAATGTGAGTTGACTCCAGCCTGCAATTATATTGCTGATAAGATAATGAATAGAAGCACTGAACAGAGTCTGTAAACTAGTTATAATCAGGTCTTATTATAATTAAAATTGTCAACAAATAGACAAAGACTCTTAGTGACCTATACTCAAACTTGTAACTAACTGGAACAAGGAACATATGTGCATATATGAAGGCCACTAGCTGATATATTATTTCCTTTCAGTATATCTGTTTCCTCAGGAAATTGCCAATACATGTGGTCATCCTAAATGTCCTGTTGTTCTAAAGCATTAAATCTACCTTAGGCCAATGACATCTTTTCTTATCTGCTTTCACTGCCAGTGCAGATTTCTTGTTGAGCAAGACCTTATCCAAATTTCTAAACTTCTGAAAGCTTCTGGATGCCTGGACACCTACAAAGGATCTGAACATTTTCCCGAATAAAATAGCTGTGTTTATGTTCATATACCTGCCTTACGTACCTCACATTTTCATTATAGCTGCTTACCCATATCTGTGTAGCAAACATGCAATCATTTGTAACGTCAAAATTGTGTATGCATAAGAAAAAAAATACATTCATGAAATGATAATGGAAGGGATCTGAAAGAAATTTAGAGATGCTGTAAAACACTGTAATTCAATGAATAATCAATAGTCATTTATTTACAGTAAAACTCCAACCAATAGGAACTATGGAATTTCACAAGGAATTGGGTTGTGTTTGTGGCATGCAAGGCCTGGCTAAGAATGAATATTGAACAGATTTGGTTGCCTGCATGCATTTTTTTTAACCAAACTGCCTCTTGTAAGTATAATATAATACTCCTTTTTCCTTCTCTTGTTACATCAAAAGTTCATGAAAAATTCTTAGCAGCAGTCCCACAACCTTCAAATAGCATCACTCCTTTTATTCTACTGTACAGAAAAACATACTTTGCAACCCTCAGCTTTTCAACCTCAAGTATTTGCCACTTAAAAATAAGTTTGAAAGCCACCTCAATGTGTAATACATCATATACTTATAACCTGGGAGAAGAAATTAAACAGCCAAGTTTGAGAGAGGGCTGGAAAAAGCCCGTATCTATTTCTACAGGAAGATCACTTTGCATATGACACATAACCTCCAAGTCAAGACAGTCTAGCACGTAGTGTGAAATAATTCCTTGCTTTTGAATAGGATGAATGCAACATGAAGTGATTAAAAGGATGATTGTAATATTGTATGTCCCGGAACATTAATAAGCTGGCATTACAAATGCTCCCTGGTAACCGTTTTTGACATCAGCATTATTAAATGTTAATCAAGGAAGAGGAATCACTAGATAAACATTAAGCAATAGTGATCATGGAGTATTAGTAAACATGGAAAGGAACAATGAGTATTCACACATCGCTAGAGCCAGATTCTGCACCATATTTCTTTCTTATTGTTTCTACATCTGTTCCTCTGACTTATAGAATACCCTAAGTTGGAACGGACCTGTGAATCATGGGACATTCTGAGAGTCTTTTCTTATATGTGGTGGGGAATTGGAATAGAGAGTTTGCTTTTCTGTGTCCATTTTGCCTTATTTTAGAGAAAAGTCCCCTCACACTCTTAGTAAGATTTGTGATGTTGGAAGTTTGTAATTATTTCTTGTAAAAATTTTTAGCACCTTCTCTAAAAGGATCAATTTTTAGTCCTGCCACAACTGCAAATTATGGAGGAATATTCTAAACAGGGATGTTCTCTTTCATTTTCATGTTATGATTTATCAAACTTATACTAGAACTAGAAATATATGTTTTAGAAGTTTTAATTAAGTAAAATAACAGTGTAATTAAAAAATTAAAAATGTTTTTATATATCTGTTGAAAATGTTTCTAGGTTTCTTCAAGATTAAAGCCAGACATGAGAAAAAAAAAAAAAATAAAAAATAAATAGCATAATTGCTCCTGAAAGCAAAATGAAGGATGACTTTATGACAGTGTTCTGACTTTTTTTAAGCTGATGGTGTCTCATTCAGGCTTACACGCTGTCACAGAGAGGAAACAGCCACACAGTTCCTCTAATGTACACTGAGAACATTTCTGTCAGGCCTGGCTCACCTGAGAGACATTGCAGTACTGCTTTACTTCTTTCTATACAACTAACTTCCCCAGTCTGGGGTGCCTTGTGGTGGTTAGGTATCCCTCCTTGACGAGGAAATATGTAATAGTTAGTTTACAGCAGCTTTAAAACGTACGTTGCCACTTTTCCTTATGCTCTGAGATGTACAGTTTCCAGTGTCACAGTGATATGAGTACTGTGTTGTCACTCAGTCTTCCTAGACAAAGGTAACATAAAATTCAGTAAAAAATATTTATTTTGTACTGTTAAAGAACATAACTGCGTAATGTAAACCCATTCACTGTAGGATATGCAATTCAAACGTTGGTCTGCAAAGGGGAGTCCAAGCCTTGCATGGACCTTTCAGATTTGGATTTTCAATCTTTACATACAGACATTTGGAGTTTGTGTCTTTTATCCCTTAAGAAACTAACTTGGGTTCTGTACTTGAGTCTTCTGAGGCAACTCTCCAGGCAAGGACCATATCCATGCTTAAGCATGAGGGAAAAGTTATCTTGATGCAGTCAATGCCATGAACACAGGGAATTGATGACTTGGCATTCAAGTGGCGAGTCATCAATCATAAAAGAATCAATCTTCGCTCCCTGAGGAGCTGGCCCCAGGCAAACATAATTCTCTCTCACTGCCACAGACCTGATAGCCCTTGTCTCATTTGTAGATAGTGTATTTGTTCTTATTTCAACATTGATTCACTCGGCATTCAGGAATATTTTCCAGATTTCCAGAAAATATGATCTAATTCTTTCTATCTAGAAGGCAGAGATTGGATGGACATTTGTGTATTAGAGTATCCTAATACTTGTTCTCCCAGTAGTATATTATACTCAAAGAGTTGAATGGAAAACAACCTCCTGTTGGTTACCACACTGCCTTTTGTATATGTAATTTGAAAAGGTGAATGGTACACACTCAAAGAGAGCTGTTAAGAACATTTTAAGGCTTTTAAGACAGTCAGACTTTTTATGTCTGTCAGAAGGTTGATTAATCAATAAACTTCATTATTCATATTCAGACAGCACCTCAACTTCATCACCATGGACTATGATATCTTCAAACCATGACTTACACTAAACACAGAAAGAAGGTTGGGCCCTATTTGCTTAAAGCATAAAGTCTAACTTTTAAACTCAACAAACTTTGATGGTTTGGTTGTAGTTCCTTGGGAGAAAGCATTCTGAAAAACATCGCAGCAAATGAGTTCTAGGAATTTGCAGGGCTAACTCTGAAGAATGGTTGCTGTACTTATTAGACAACTGAAAAAAGAGCGTTTTAATTTTGTTCTTAAATTATTCTTAATCATAGACAGGAATTCAGAATAGCCATCTCCTGAGCACCAGAATATATAGCTAGCTAATTATATTTGAACGGGAGGAGTGCATTTACAATGTGTTCTTCTGTGTAGGTTCTTATAATTTGGGACCTCTTGAAAGCTGTTTGATTGTGGGGTTTTTTTGTTATTTTTTTTGGCAGTAACAATTGCTTATAATTAGGCATTTACACCATATTTTTATCTTCAGGAGCAGAGCTGTTATTCATAAATTCTAAGAAAAAATACTTTCCAGAAGACAGAAGTTTTCCAATGTTTCTCCCGTTCTGTGCAGAGTAGACACACTTCCTGTACCATGAAACCATTCTCGATCTGCAGTGCAGGCAGTGCTTCAAGAGGTTACATCCCTTTCTTCAAATATGGTTTTCCACTTGGCCTGAACTGATCTAATACTGTGCTACAGGCTAAAAGGGTTATCTCAATTGTCCCCTGCTCCTGATTGTGATCTCCTGCTGTTACCTTATATGAGTTCCAGAAATCATGCAACCATGGAGACTGATGATGCAGCTCATTGCTCTGGCTGAAAATAAATTCAGCAAGAAACAAACAAACAAACAAAAAACCCCTAAATTATTGGAATGGTTGGTTTTCCATCAGAGAAGCAAAATGATTAGACTCACCCTGTATTCACCAACGTGCTAAATCTGATATGAGGCCAGGAGTGAGGATAGCGCTGAAAGAACAGATAATTCATTTTGGACAGAGTCTGAGATCATGGAAGGACACTGCCCATGCTTGAGTTACAGTGTAACCAAGGCTGTCAAATTCATGTGTTTAGAACTGAGTAGTTGTGTAAGATGGCGTGAGAGAGATAGGAGGTCTTGACAACTTAAAAAATTTCTGAAGTACAAATGAACACAAAGTGTGTGTAGTCATCCAAACTGTTTTTTCCTCCACTTACCAAATAATTATACCATACACCAGTGGTATGACCATGATCCTAGTTTTACACTTTTTTTTTTTTTTTTTTTTTTTTTTTTAATGTTCATGTGGAAGATAGAGAATAAGTCAAATTAATAGTAATGACATGGGGCATTTAAGTACTGGAGAGAACCTAAATACTGTTTCTGTCATTTCTCAGGGCAAGAGGCACTGAAATTGAACTAGAATCTATATCTTTGCAGGGAGTGATAAAATGATCATATTTAGACTAGTTCAAATTTGCCTAAGAAGTGTAATGACAGCAACGTAGTCTTCAAAATTTAGCTTAAGTGGGATTTTTGTACTAGGGGAAATTGTGTAGGCTGTTCACATAGGCCTGAAATTATCCCCTCAGAGATAAACTCGGATAATGACGATGAATTTGCACCTTGTTACTCTTGCACTGAATTCTTTGTCCTTTGGGAACTTAATAATCATATTTCACTTGCCTAAAAGAATTTTTGTTCTAACTGCTTTGCTGATTTGAAATAAATAATTACTAGCACCAAAATTTAATGAAAAGTTCTGATTTATCTTTACACAGACATGAGTTTCAGAATACATTTATATAAAGTTTGGGTAGATCTCAAACCAAACCTCTGAACCATACGTGTTTTGTTCATTCCAAGCTTTAATGCTTGGGAAAGTGACCAATGAGGCATAAAGCAAATCTCATTGCTTCATCAGATGGTGAATGCAATTTATGATCTACTGACAAACCCAGCAGAGAATACTGAAATATTGTGGTCATGCCTAATAAAATAGCAGGTACAGTCTGTAGATTGGAGCAAAGACTAATCTGAGCTTCATGCACTAATCCTCACTGAAGCCAATGGGAGTTACTTTGGCCTCAGTTCAACAAAACATTTGAGCACATGCTTAACTCCAGGTCTGTGGTTAGAGTGACTGCAGGCTACAAATGAAAGAAAGTGCACACTGGACAGTATTACCGATTTCACTCCTTTTGCTGGTCCCCAGAGCACTGCTTAAAACTCCTTGTGAAGAGTGCTCCTAAGTACATTTTTTCTGATTTGAAATGTTGTTAAGTATATGTTTTAAAGTTTTCCATTTAGCTGAATTAGATTTTGAGAAGAAAATGTGCACCATTGAACTGAAATGGTGGTGATAGGCAAATAATCAGGAGGCTTTACTGGCCGAAGAAATGCACGTTATGTCCTTAAAAAGTGGTTTAATTAGCCAGGAAGTTGCATGGAGACCTGCGCAGGCATTCCTAATCCTTGCAAAATAGCAGAGATGCAAAGTCTTGCTGAGACAACGAGGGACCTGCTTGCATGATGAATCCATGATTATATTTCTCTCTGCACATTTCTGCTTGTCCTTCTCACCTAGCTTAGGAGAGCTCTATTCAGAGAGAATTTCAAGGGCTGCTTTATTTGTTAGGAGACAAGGAGGCACTAATAAATTCCTCTGTGTGAGGTATTTAATTACATAATAATGTGTACACTAATCAAGGTAAATGTGTTTGTGAAAACACCTTGATATGGGAACAGTTAATCACCCAAGGCATTGCTTCTTAACACACCTTGGAAGTTAACTTAATTAAATTAATTAGAACAATGAAAAAAATGAACTGTTTATTGGTCTACAATGGCCCGAAGCGAGCACTTTTACACCAATGCTAGGAAATCTCCCAGACTGCAAGCCATTTTTTTTTCCTGAGCATCCAGTCCTTGCACTTTACAGCAGGCTTTTGAGGAACCTGAAACTGATGGCGTTTTTCTACACAGCCATAACATCTGAACTCTTTGTCTGCAGGAGCCAGATGATTCATGCCCACAAGTACTATACTTGCTGCTGAGATACAAAAAAAAATGAACTCACCTGTGAGCTGATCTGTGTAGATATGTACTTGTTACAAAAGAACAATTAAATACACCAGAGATATGCTTCTTCACGATCAAAATGCAATGGAAACATGTGGAAAGATACCTTATTATTCCTAGTAAGGTTTGCATTGGATCTCATTACCCATTACTGCTTTCTACTTCCAAATATTCATCCCATACAGCAATTTGTTATCTGTTTTTTCCTTTCCTTTCCTTTCCTTTCCTTTCCTTTCCTTTCCTTTCCTTTCCTTTCCTTTCCTTTCCTTTCCTTTCCTTTCCTTTCCTTTTCTTTTTTTTTTTTTTTTTTTTTTTTTTTTTTTTTTTTTTTTTTTTTTTTCCCTAAGGAAGATCTAGTTAACAGATTATGTGTTCCTCTGTGGCTTCTGCAAATTTCTGTTGTCCACAGATATACCAGACATACAGCTCTTAGAGAAGAACATGGTTATAGGTGAAAAAACTGCTAACTGTGTATGACACACAGGCTGATTCTGGATAAAGATTAATGTATAATTTAAGATATGGTCAAGCGAATGTCAAGCGAAGGTCAAGCAAAAAAAAAAAAAAAAAAAAGCTGACTCATTGTTACTCTTTGTTTATCGTTCTCTCGCATTCTCCTTTATTTCTGGAGAAAATGTGCTTAAAGGTCTACGGAAGGATGGATCTGACATTTGAAATATATGTATTTTGCTTACTTTTCTTGAACCAAAAAAGATCCTTGACTTAATTCTCAGTGTGACCACAAAAAATAGGTTTGTTTTAGCACAAGACAAGGGAGGATACGCTACAGGGCATAGAAAGAGGGGCTGGGTGAGCATATGATGGGTCATCTTTGTGAAAGTAGTAGCTTATGCTGACTTAAATCATGCATGAAATTAATGCTGTGGCAAGTCACCCTGTCTGAGTGATGTAAGAAAAAGGGCTGGAAGTTCAGCAGATTGCAGATGAGTGGTTGTTCATAACTTTTGCCATGCATTGGCCTTTAGAAAGTTACCTGGATCACTCTATCTAGGCTGCAGCAGGACATGGCTGACAGGGCCTATCCTTCCACTTTAATCTATGAGCAAGTTAGCCAGGAGCAGTTATGGCAATACCAATCTGAGCATCACACACCTCTTTGGGAACAGTCCAAGGCCAGGTCAGGCCGTTAGTTTAGGTTCAGCTCATGGTTGAGCAGTGCTGTGGTAAAGTGAAAAATGAGCAACCTGCAGCATCATTTGACCAGGCATTGGCAGTTCCTCAAATGTAGGTCTTGGTTTGTGGTAGGATGGGGAGATCCCCATGCTGGGCAGACACAGTAGGACAATTACTGCCTTTACTCTCAGATGCAAGAGAGGAGCAAGGTTGGTCTTTATTCTGAAAAGTCTGAGATAGGAATTAGTCTTTCAAGCAAGAAGGCACAGCCTTCATTATGCTCTTCTTTATGCTTGTGAAAGGGAAGATGTTGTTTCTAACAGGAGTGGTTTTTAAAGAATTGTCTAAATGATTACTGATACTCAAGGAATGTGGATTTAAGTGAGGATCTCCATCTTCTTGACATTTTACAAACATCAAAGAGAACAGAGGTCTCTGCCTCAAATCGATACCGTAGTGTCAGCTGTTTCACAACCACAGTCTTTTCTCCTGTGTTTGACACTGCTGAGAAAATGGAACCATGTCCATCTTGTTCATCTTCCAAACCTGTTTGTACTTCTTCAGAGGACATAAGCAGTGGCTTCTATGCCACTATAGAACTGTATTCTGTAGTTCCAGGGAGTTTAGCAGTGGGTGCAATTCTCCATTCAGAGCAAAAACAGCATTATCCCCACAACTGACTCCCTCACACAGAGCATCCTAGGAACTTGTAAAGAAGCAAAATAGGATCTATAAACAGGCTAGTTGTATCAATGTGGTTTTGCATCCCAATCCACATTTCCTGCTGATTAATGTTGCAGTTTGAATGAAGGAATGTGTTCATATAGTCAGAACAGTCCCAGCTCTGGAGTTAAGATGGGCAACAGCAGCCTAGGGCTCTGCTCATCATGCCCTATTGACAAATGCTGATAAGCCCTAGGATACAGAGTTTAGTTACTAACTTAAATGTGTTGGTGGCTGGGTCAAAGATGGAAACAAATAGACAAACAAATAGCAATAAAATAACAAAAAAATCTTCAGAAAAAAACAGTGCTAATGTTTTTAAATTAATGACTTTGATAGACAATTTCGTCCTGAATAACAGTTATTTCTGCCAACTACTTTTGGTTATCAGGACCTCTGAAGGCATCTCTTACTAGCTTAGAAAATAACAGCTGTGAAGAAATTAACTATGGGTCTTCTTTCATTTATTTAGCCATGTAAATTGATCTATCACTGCGGTACCTCTTTTATATTTCTGTTCTAGCTTGTATCTCCTGCCACAATTGAAAAAAAGCATATGAAAAGAAAGAAAAGGAAGGCATTCCTTGCACACGTGACACCAGTCTGCATCTCCTTCTTTCATATCCTAATCATGCTTTTTCCAAAATTTTTTTTTTCTTCTAAGTCTCCTTATATACATTGTTTCTCTGTGTAATCTGCGTAGGTGTTGGCATTCCTCAATCTGTTTTTTGTTTCTTCGTTTTTTTTTTTAATTTTTTTTGTTGTTGTTGTTTGTTTAATTTCTTTATTTCCCCTCTTTATTTATTTATTTATTTATTTATCCATTCATTTAATTATTTAATTATTTAATTATTTAATTATTTATAGTTTATATGAAGAGTTTTCGGACTCTTTCATCAGAACCTATTATCCCAAATTTATGTTGTTGCTATGTAACAAAGCGGTGCTGCTGTTTCAATGTCTTCCTTCCTTCCTTCCTTCCTTCCTTCCTTCCTTCCTTCCTTCCTTCCTTCCTTCCTTCCTTCCTTCCTTCCTTCCTTCCTT
>NW_024962253.1:2839904-2840012 GCF_019238085.1 Lagopus leucura
TTCCTTCCTTTCCTTCCTTCCTTTCCTTCCTTCCTTTCCTTCCTTTCCTTCCTTCCTTTCCTTCCTTCCTTTCCTTCCTTTCCTTCCTTTCCTTCCTTTCCTTCCTTT
>NW_024962253.1:2840022-2846685 GCF_019238085.1 Lagopus leucura
TTCCTTTCCTTCCTTTCCTTCCTTTCCTTCCTTTCCTTCCTTTCCTTTCTCTATTTTGTTTTATCTCTGTGCTTATTTCATTTCTTATTTCTTTACCACTTTCTCTCAAACCTTTTTCTCTTTTTTCCTCTCCCCTAAAGTGTTCTGAACAGCAAGCACCACATATACATGCGTGCACATTCACATGCACACATAAACACAAAGAAACACTGGGGGAAAAATGTTCTTTATTTACCGTTTGCTGACTTATTTATATATTTTGAAGGTCTCTCTTGGAGCTGAGAAATAAGACACGACAAGGCGTGTGTTATGCTGAGATAACACATACCTTGGGGGAAGTGTGAAACACAAGGCAAAATGAAGTGCCTTCAGTGACCCTAGATGAGAGTTATCTTGTGGTAACACACCTAGATGTGTTCCATTATGACTATGAATGAAAGAGATGGAGAGAGGGAAAATAAAAGGAATTGTGGAACTTAAGATTCCTGTTATTGTTATTATTATTTTTAAGTTTGTCTGCAGCATGCCTCCCTGTTATTAAATAAGACTAGAATTCCAGCCAATAGTCCTGTGGGAAGTCCATTGTAATCAGAAATAATACAAACGGTGATGATAAAGCCAGAAGGGACACTCACATTTACTCTTTCTCTGGATAGTTCCATACTACAATTTATTAAATGTCAATGACTTACTCAGCACTGGATTCAACGTATTTGATTATGCACCTTCCCAAAAGGCATTCCTACCACTTCTGAAGACATCGAAATATGAGGAATCTATTACTTACATATTTGGATTTTTTTTTTTTTCAATTTCTTATGAAGCTTACTATTGAAAAGCTGAATATGTCTGATAGTTTAAATGTGTCTTAAGCACCTAAAGCAACTTAAGGTTTTTTGTTGTTGTTGTTTGATTTGGTTTGGTTTGGTTGCTGTTGTTGTACTGCATTAGGTTAAAGTTCATATACTCTATCCCACTTCAACTGTAATCAAATGACTTATTGGCCTTCATTTCAGAAAATTAAGTGGACTGAGTTCTTTTAATCTGCACTGAAAGCAGGATATTTAAATTCTTATGGTCATTTTTGAGATTTTTATATGGACTATTTCATGTTCATGAAATAGTTCATGTTCATTTCTCAGAACTGTTATGACTCTAATCTCATCATTATCATATAGGAAAGGAATTGTCATTTCCTGACCTCTACTCCTCATTCCAGAGTTCAGGCACTGAAGAAAAGCTAATGTAGGCACATTACATATATACTAAGCAAATAAACAAGTTAACAACAGCATAGGAATTTATAATGAGCTTCTGGTTTTCCAAAGACTAAAGAGTTTTCCTTCTAAAGAAATAAAATAGGTTTAAGAACTTCTCTTTAGAGAAATGACCTTGGCATTTGTTGCAATAAAATTATTTTTATATGGTTAGCATTAATTGAGACAGCTGTATCATTTCATTGATCTCATTGTTACTTACCTGTCTGCCAATCTCTGTGTCATTTGCAGATTTTAAGAATATATGCTATCTGCAGATTACTGATGAAAATATTGAATAATACCTCAGGAATAACCAACTCACCCGTGAAACAGCTCCCTTTTAAATTCCATGATACAAAATTAGCTACTATAGTTTGAGATCTGATAACTTACCTGTTCTTAATCTATTTAGCATATTTTTAATTGATACAATATAGTGACAATTATTAAATTAGACTGTTGTTCAGTACTAAGATATATTCAAACATATTTCCAAAAAAGATGAGATAAAACAAAACTTAGATTCTATCCTGATTCTATCCTGTCCTGAAAAACAAAAATCAACCCATGAAGCTTGACGTATGTTTGAATTAACAAGTGACTTTTCTATCTATATAGGGCTTTGAATTCAGTGGAACCTGTCAAAACTTGCAAAAGTAGGCTAATCCAATTTTAATTTAGGAAAAAATCCATCTGACCTCTCCTTTAGCATATGAACACACTGTTACTACACGCAAAATTATTCTAGATATTATTTTATCAACAATTGTTTTAATGTGTGACCTGAGTTAACTGAATTCAGTATTTGCTGTAGCAAGTTGTGCTCAATGCCCAGAACAAATTATTTAGATTAATAGATTTTAAGGCCAGAAAGGAACATTACAATTATATGCTCTGACCTCTTGCTTAGCACATGGAATTTTAGCCAGTAACTTTTGCCTAGAGCTCAGTATCTCATGATGCATAGCAGCCTATTACTATAGTAAATATTGAAATTCTTTGGTGCTGCCTGCATGAAAGAGTCAAGCTTTTTCAAGTATCACTTTGGATTTTAGTTGGGGATGTTGTTGGAAATGGCTATGTAATAATGTTAATATTTTTTGCTTCTTAAGTGAAGACAGTAATTCATATTTCTTTATATGGAAATGTTTTTTATGCTTTACATTGCTATTTTATTGTGATTGTTTTTTTCCTACATCCTGTGTTCTGTAGAAATAGCATGCTCCATGGCTCAGTATGCTCACCTTGACAATTCAGTTTGGAAGAGGCAGCACTTCCTAAGCGATCTTCTGGGTCCTTTCCAATTATTGCAGTATAGTTCATAACAGAGTGATTTTGGAGTGTCTGAACAGAATCTGTTTCGGACAAAATTACTCCCAGTGACAAACTTTAATGGTACAACTTATATCCTCCTATAGTTAGTGTTCATAGGACCAGCCTAGAGTTAGCCTGAATCCAAAAGAAAGAATACTAATAAGAACAACAAAAGCAAACAAACAAAAGACCCTAAAATGTGTATATTGTGGTTACTGGCTTCTCAGCAGCAGTTAATTTTACGTGTCTACTCAAACTACATCATCCTGCCCACTAATGAAAATATATCACTGAATATCTTTGTATCACTGAACCTGTGCAGAACTTGAGGCTAAGCACATTTCTTCGCAAGCCATGACAATAAACATCTATTCAGAAGCACTCTTTAAGCTTTATATCTAAGCCAATAGGCCAATAGTCTCAGCCCACACTGAGAGGAACTTACTTTGAAAGCAACAGGCATGGTTTATCTACAGGCTGAATAATGATAATCAATAAATGAAAACTGACGTTCTTGCTGTGTTACCTTTCTATCCCTGTACGATATGGACAATTCCAAATGAAGCTCTGATGAATGCCACCGTCTTTGCTGTGACACAAACAAGATGCTAGGTACTTGCATTTATCTCATTCATAAAGATATACGTTTGTATCATGTAAAGTTGTTCTTCCAGATTAAAAATAATAGCATTAAGTAGCAGTGTCCTTGCAACTCAGCAACTTGTTTCAAACACTGGCTTTTACATTAAAAAAAAAAGAAAGATAGAGAGTTAGGAATCTGAGAAATCAAGAAATGAGATTTTCAGTCTCAAAATATCTTGAAGTCGTTATTTTAGTGATCAGTGAGTGTCCTTATAGAGCATATTCCATGCTTTTGTCTTATTTCTTAGAATATCATAGTGTGTATCCCAGTTGAAATCTCGTTCTTAGTGGTTCATCTCTGTATTATCTGGGGATGTGTTCTGAAGAAACTACACACACAAGATTTTGTGAGGAATCTGTTTTGTGAGACAGTAAATTCTCTGAGTATTCAGTGGGACTTATGTACCTTGCATAACAACAAAAACTGATACTAACTTTTCTAAGTGTCCTTTTCACAAAGATGAGTTTGTTGTTACTTCTCCTGCTCTTTTATGAAGTTCTTACTTGATTCTCTGGATGTTGGTCAAGATGGCAGCCTTTGCAAGCATGAGCAATGGAAAAATTCAGCAGATATGTAATGAAGTGAATGCTTCAGCATGTAACAGCAACAGATTTTTATACCAGTCCTTCCAAAGGCTCTCACCAAAACTGACATGCAAAACACAGAACATTATCTCATATTCCCAGAAATATGGGAATACTTAAGATACTTAAAATCAAAAGATCTTAAAATATCTTAATGTTAGTACCTTCATTTCTCAGAACTGTTACGACAGATTCTTAAAATCTTTTGAACATACTCCTGGAAACAGGATACGGTAAAAGGTTGTCATTCTACTCACTAATAATGACATATCCATTATTGTCTTCAAATGCCCCTTTTAGAACTTTGCTGAACCTGTTGAATATTCTGGGAAGCTGAGTTTTCAAAACATATTCATTCCCAGTAGAGCTCTATGCTCTGTTGATTGGCTGCCTTCTTTCCCGATCACGCTGTGAACTTCAGTGGATGAAATTTTATACATAATCATGCTGTATTCTTTGCTGATTGAGCCGCCTATTATCACTGTTTATATAGCTATTACATTCTGCATTTGCCAGTCCAGTTTCAAACTTGTTTTTCCTCCAATATATTATGCAAAATAAACTGAACAGGAATTACAGTATTTCCAACCTGCTGTGTCTTCAGAATCTAAGACAGCAAAATGCTTAGGTTTTCTTTCAAACAGTGGGATAAATGCTTCTTCAAAGATTGAAGCTGCTGGTTATGGAAAGCTTGTGCCACTTACTATATGCAAAACAGGGAGATTTACAAAGAAACTGATTGCATCTTTATTTGCCTTATCAAAAAATCTAAAACCATAGCTGAAACTATTGAAAATGCATTTTAGTGGTCTTAAAACAAACGATATCCCCAACAGATTTGTCAACAGTTTAGCACATAAGTCTAGGCTGCTGAACCAAGAAACATCTGGAATTTCTCCTGCTGGATATGCACCTTAATAAGGAAAAGATTCAAAAGTTCAGAGTCTGAATTGTACAGCTTGGTCAGCGGAGTTTTTGCAGCTGATTAAGCGTTGTCTGTGCAGCTGGCTTTGCCAAAAATAAATAAATAAGGGGAATGAATAAACTGGAGCTGAAAAATATGAATCTTTGCTAATAATAAAATATGCAAAAATGATAGCAAACTCTCTCAATTTATTAAATTAAATTATGCGTCTCAATCAACAAAGTGTGCAACAACTGCATTCAAGAAGAACATCACTAAATCAAGGGAAGGCACAGCCTAATCAGAAAAATTTAACAACTTGAACATTAAATTACACAACGCTATCAGAATCAAGGTAAATTAAAGGAGATAAAGTGTAGGCTCTGAACTTCACAAGCTAAAGCATAGAAAAGGAAACTGAAAGACTCTACTGGATAATAAATAGGTCAGTCTCCCAGTGGACCCGACCTTTAGGTAGTGTAAATGATTATTGCTTTAATGAAGCCACTGGATCTGTAGGATCTGTATATGTTCTTCTAAATAAAATACCTGCTACAACAATTGTACAACAAAATGTTTTGTGTTGTTCTTTTTTAAAAGTAGAATATAAGCTCCTTTGTACATAGATTATCACTGTTACTTGTGCCTCTCAGGAATCTACTTTGACAGACATTATAAAGATAAGCAAAACATTGAAATTAAGTTGCTACTTGTGTAAAAGTTCTCTTTTGTGCCTTTACTGTAATAGTAAAACAGGGTAAAATTTTTCCACCAATCTTATCCAAACTATCATTTCTTGCTTAAATGATTTACATCAGCCTTGAAACAGATGAACCTACAAGGCAGTGTGGTATGGATATTGAAAATGGCTAAATGTGGCTAAAAGTTATAAAGGGGAAAAAAAACGAAAAGCTCTGATGAGTTGATGCCTGGAAATCAAGAGAAATATTGCTATAGATATGAACAGGGTATGAGGAAGTCCAGGCAGATCGCAATAATACTTTTTAGCTTCTTCAGTAAGATAAACCACTGTTTATCCTTCACTGTTTATCCACAGAGCTGCTCTCAATGAATTCTTCTCCCAGTCTGTATACTTACCTGGGATTGACTTGACCCAATTACAACACCTTATTCTTGTTTTTACTGAACCTTATTAGGTTCATGAGTCTCACCTTTCCTTTGGAGGACACTCCTTCCTTCTACACTGTCAACTGCACTACTCAGCTTAGTGTTTTCCACAGAGTTGTTGAGGGTACACTCAATCCTATCATCTATGCCATTGATAAAGACATTGAAGATCACTGGTCCCAAGACAGACCCTGAGTGACACCACTCATGACTTGTCTAAACTTGAACATATAACACAATTTCTGTCTGTGACCATCCAACCAATTCTGTATCCATCAAACAGATCACATTTCAAATCCATATCTCTCCAATTCAGAAAGTAGGATGGATGTACTTTGGAAGCATGTCAAAGACATTGTACAAGTCCAGTAGATAATATCGGTTGTTCTTCCTTCATCCGTGGAAGCCATCATTCCATCATAGAAGGCCACCAGATTTGTCAGGCATGATGTGCTTTTGGTGAAGATGCGCTGGCTGTCTTGGATCACTTCATCTGCATGTGTCTTAATGTTTCTTAACATGTCTTCCAGGTAAACATGTTGCATGATGCTCCCAGGCACAGAGGTGAGGCTCATTGACCTGTAGTTTCCAGGATCTTCCTTTCTACATTTATTAAAATGGGAGTGATGTTTCTCTTTTTCCAATCACTCAGGACTTTACCTGATAACTAATTCAAATATGATGGAGAGTGTCTTTGTAACCACTTCAGCCAGTTCCTTCAGGACCCTGGCATGCATAATCATCTGGTCCCATAGACTTCATACATATTCAATCTCATTAGGTGATGTCAAACTTGCTCTTTAATAAAAGCGGGAGGGATTTTGCTCTCCC